>NW_027270980.1:600000-795000 GCF_040938485.1 Diadema antillarum
ATAGACAGTATGTTTGAATGTGATGTCTTCTATGTATCCATTTAAATGGCTATGATGTGACTCTGTTTATATCAAAATGTATAATTTTGAATATCTGTGTAATTCGACCTTTAGTCGCCCACTCAGATTTTTTTTGAATAAAGACTTTTTAATCAATCAATCAATCAATCATTAATTTCGTATGTAATTAGAGATGTTGTTCGTCTGCGCTCATGCGAATACACACTCATGTACATATATATATATATATATATATATATCTGTGTGTGTGTGTATATATATATATATATATCCATACATATATATTACATATATTACATTACATAAAACAGTACATAAAACAGCTTACAGCACAGATTAAAGTAATCATGACTTTGTTTATGATACATCCATATAAAAAGGATGAATTCAGTATGAATTAATGCAAACTAATTTCACTTTCATGTCAAACAGTGGCTCGTTGTATTCCTTAAGATGAATACAAAATTTATATTTCCAAAGGAAAGGGATAGCACCATGCATGGATATGTACGTGTTTGATCGTGTCCAATATTAAATCACAAATAGTTAGGTACTACAATGATTCTTTGACAATAGCAGATTTCATTATGAAATGTTTAGAAAGATACCGTAAAGTATCTCTCTCCAAAACAAGTCATTATTGCTTTTAATCCTAAACACTTCCATCTTCGTCATAATCACAGTTCACAATGGAAATTCCTCAGGCACTGTATCAGAATGACAACACTGTGTCCAGAGCTTTTATTCGACACATATTTATTGCGATAGAATGAAACAGAAAAAAAAAACCCAACAACAACCGAGAGCAGACGACGAAATGATATTGTAAACGCATGGGACTAACAGTGAAGATATTTCAGTGATCAGTATAAGATTTATTTGTAGCTCGTGAGATACAATGGTCTCCTGCATTGGTCAGTGCCAAAATACACTCGATGCTTCATTCGAACATTATATCAACTCAACTCACACATAAATATCTAACATGCAGTGGGGAGGTATTTCTTAAATTGTTCGTACAAGCTCTTACATCTGTACTACACAGCTTCTATCAAAGCGTTTACAAAAAAAAAAAAAAACATTCGAACGAATGACAGACTCTCCTCCAAGTTATCGGGGGATAAAACAGCGACTATCAATGAAATACGTTACAAAATATAGTTGCGTAGAATGGTACATGCATTCTTATATCAGAGCATGAAAAAATCTTTCTAGAGAGCGATTAATTTTTGTACTAACAGATCATGGCATGTCCCACTCTTTTTGTTATTTCTTGATGATTAAAGAGCAGTCAATAGAGTAATTTTCCACAGTAGCGCAGTGTGAACGAAATTAAAGGCTTTACTCCACTTGAAATGATCTACTATCCCGAATAATCATTTTCTTGCAGTCAGGTCGAGTTAAACTATGTTGCTATGCAAAAAAAAAAAAATTATAATAATAAGAAGAGAGATATGATATATCGTAATCGTTGGTGATAAAAATGTTCAAAATTAAGCCTCACTGTTTTCATGGGCAGGCAACAGGTAAAAAGAAAGAAACTTCCATCAATTCATCTGTGCTGCAGCTTTTAGCTTGGTTGGGTGTTGTCATCTTTCGTGCCTGTATTTTTGAACTGATATTATATCAAGTTTTAGGGATAGTTCTGCAAATGCGTTTCCTCCATCTCCGTAAGTTTGCGATGTCTGAGAACTTGACATGGTTTTTACTTTCAGCAAAAAGAAAAATGAAAAAAATGCCAAATAAAAATCACTCAAAGTATGCTTAGTAGTCCTGTGCTACAAGATGTTATGAACTCCGTGACAACTCTACCGATAGAAAATAGAACAGAGCCCCGAAATGTATGAAAAAAGTAAAGGATGGCCAGAACATCTAGAGGAGAATCATAGTGTAATCCATATCTGGGTTAAGAATATCAAAATACCACGACAAAATGTAACGATTAGTGACTCCAGGTTATCAAGTTCAAATATACCTGTAAGTTTACCTTTAAGAAAGTAAGCACAAATTGAAGACATTTCAAATATTCCCTTGTTTGATATAGAGGCTGTGAATAAAACTATTCGGTGTGATACATGATAAATACATGAAGTTCACATTTTCGTCGTTGATCCAAGTGTTTCGGATAGGTACTTTAACTGATCTTTTATCAACAAGAATTGAATTTTGAAGCTATGACTAAGTTTAAAGTTCCGAGAAGACAATTAATATCGATAATAGTTAAGTGTACTTACAATATCTTTTGAATGCCACTCAGGCATGTCAGGTAAACCTAATTTTGTTTGAAGGGATTGTATTGTCGTTACAATGTCAATCTTAGGCAATGTTTGACTGTCGATGTTGTCGGGCTGTAAATCATCTCACACCTGGGCCCTGTTTCATAAAGCTGTTCGTAAAGTTACGAACAACTTACAAGCGACTGGTGATCAGTTCTGAAGTGCTATACTTATCAGAATTTCAATAATTCAGCACAAGAACTGATCACCAGTCGCTCGTAAGTCGTTCGTAACTTTACGAACAGCTTTATGAAACACCCCCCCCCCCCCTGGTCTAGCTTATTATCTGATTCAAATGGGAATAAGTGAGAGCGAGAGAGAGAGAAAAAAAAAACAAAAAACATTATTGCCTTTTTCTGAGCCAAATATTCGCCTTATCACTTGCTTGTAAACAAACTTCTACACACGGATTCCCCTCCAGTGATAAATAATAATAAATGATAAATTGTACAATAGCAACATGTGTTTTTTGTTTGTTTGTTCGTTTGTTTGTTTGTTTTAGCAAAATTCTTGTGCAAATTTACTCACGCTTACAAACTGGTAACATTTTCTACTTCGTGCTTTGTTTTTGGTTGGTATTCATTACATAATTGAGATACCGTTCTATTTTTACCATTTTCCCTATATGGTAAGTGCAGAGGCATTCAGTTCGTTCTTCATTGTTGCAGTGACATAATATGAAATAAATATGCAATCCTGGAATTAAAAGCGCAACATACTAATATCACTACTCATCACACGACATAAAAAGAGTAAAAAAGCAAGATTAAGCGATATTGATTCGTGTATGATTACATTCGATTCAGTGTCCTCAGTGGAAATTTAAATACAAGTAGAAAGGTATTTCAAAATAGCAAAGGTAAATGATATGACCTATACGTACAAAAGCAATATCTTTTCGATCCCAATCAGTGAACAAAAGGAGTAAATACTAATGTGGTTTTGGTTTCTGTGATCTCGAAATAAATAAGAACGTGATAGAAACAATGAGAGTTAAATGTCAAAACAGAAGGTCTGCTCTCTCTACTGCTCGCAGAATATAAATGGTAAATAGACGATCTCTGGTTACCGGAACCAATGCCCTAAACCTCACGCCACGAGAAACACAGTCTGGGTTGTGCCTTACAAGCTTAAAGTCTGCTGTCCTAATCAAATAATAATAATGATAACAAAAATACTACTACTGCTATTGCTGCTACTACTACTACTACTATAGACTACTATTTATTGATAGCTATGATATAGCGCATTCGCTTTATAGACTATCATTACCCAAGTCACTGGATACATTATTTCCATCAAGAACTGATACTTCTCACTCCTTGAGGCATCACAGTTATTAACTGCATGGTTTAACGGTGGATTGGGAAATGAATGCTCCCTATTGCTCTTCGGGTGACCTGATTCTATGTAAAGTACATCAACACACACCCATCCTCACCTCCCCCCTCCCCCAACACGCACGTGTACTTCAATAACTGTGAGTAGAATATGGTATCTAAATCCAGCTATATAAATATTTTTAAACAAAATTAAAAACTAAAATTTGCATGTATTTATTACGTCTATGAGCATGCCTTTATAGCAAATAGCTTCTCGCCAGATAGATGCTTGCAGCTCTCAAAATGAGCTGCGCATAACTCTACAGTGATACTCTTTATTTTTTGTCCATTTTTAAAAATTTTGTGCTCCATTAACAAAGTCAGCTTTGCTGTAGCTTAATCATGTTCATGACAAACATTTCATTGTTGTTTTTTTTCTTTGGAATATTATTCTTATTAACAAGAACATGAGACTATGGCATTGTAGTATTTGGTGTCACTTTTATTTTTCCATGCGGCACACCAATGAGACCGTAACAAGTTAGTGTGAACGAGGCTTATTATGAGCTAGAGGAGAACGGCAAAAGAGGATGGATACGGCCGATAATCATGTGTGAATATCATTGTATCTAGGAGAGTCGTAGTGACTCAGTGGACAGCACCTTTGTCTCTTGATATTGAGATCCTTGGTTCGAGCTGTTAGCAGTGGTTGTGCAATTAGAGATTGCCAAATCCTTCTGCAGAGGAGACTCAAAGCTGTCAGTACAACGGTAGTTTGCTCATAAGCCCTTAAAGGAACTTTGCAATGCAAATGCATGTTGAGTTGTATCCAATTCATAATACCCTCATCGTCATTTTTTGTGGCTAAAAGCATATATATGTAATAAAAGTGACATATTTTTATAATATTTTTCCAATTGTATTTTTTCTTCGTACTTGGTTACGCCCACAAACCAAGGTTCTGCCAGTGACATCATCTGCCAATTATTGCTAAAGTGCAAATTATTATTGTGATTAACAATTGATATTGGAATGCACCTTTCCTTAGACCGAGCATAACTTGTATGTTACCCTGCAATGTCTACTGGTAATCATGATAATATTACGATTAATATGCTATATTCATATCAACATGGAAACATGTTAGTTATATCAAGTGTAGGGAAAGGTGCATTCTAATGTATTTTGTTAATCACATTAGTACTTAAACAATGATTGACAAATGTTGCCACTTACAAAAGCTTTGTTTAGTAAGTTTTTTGTATGAGTATCCAAATGATCTAAAGAAATATAGTGAAAGATAGTATGAAATATATCTACCGGGCACGTATTTACAGAATTTGGCCACGTGAGTGATGCTGATGGTATTATGAATCAACACAAGTCAAATTGCATTGGACTATGATAGTTTCTTTAAGTACCTCCTTTAAGCAAGTTCAAAAATAAAAACAAACAAACGATATTCTTGTAAGTGTAAGCAGAAACAAATTAGTAGAAAAATATTGACTCATCAAGTCGACAAAAACAGCCCATCAATATGACGGTATCTTGAAGTTTAAAAAAAAATAACGAGCATTGCCGATACTATATTATGCTCAAAACATTCGTGACAATTTTTATCATTTAAACACAATGCTTCATGTGCTAAATTCAAAATGATTACAATGTCGTTGCTTGTTCCTACTGCAACGTCGAGATTCAAATTATGCAATTATGATAAATCCGTCAACTTCAATGTAGACACGTTGGGAAGGGAATAACTTACGACAGCTTCGAAGTATTGTAATGATAGCTTTACGATCTCATCATTATAATGTGGCTTTGTTGACGCTTTTGTAAGACTTCGTGGTGTTTTCAACCCTGGCATCAGATTTGTTTGTTCTAAATCAGTACGTATAAAAATGGCAACGCTGACGAGAATCTAAAATTCACCTAAATCAACGCGATGGGACATACAGATCAGGTGGCTTATTTTTATTTATTTATTTATTTATTTATTTTGCTTTCTGTATAGCTGTTTGTGCTATTTTTATAAGCAATAATTATGAGTGATGTTTAGTGGCTAATCAAATGAATTCCTGTTTTATCAATTCTGACAAAAAGTGGAAAAGGCACTGGTAAGAAAAATCGCTTTTAGAATGCATCCCCTCTCGGGGGAAGCAAAAGAAATGGCCAATACTATTAACTTCGTTTTTCCGAAACTCACAAATATATAAATATTGCATTAATCATTTGATTCAGAAGAGGCCTATCAAAAGTCTTAGAATGCGTCAATGCCCATAATGCCTATGATACACTCCCTTGCATATAATATATATATATATATATGTAGATGTATATGTACCTGAATGTGTAGACTATGTGTATTCATAAATGAATTTTGGAATGCGCATTAATGTATATCATCTCTCTCTCTCTCTCTCTCTCTTGATATATATATATATATATATATATATATATATATATCCACAATAAAACACGCTTTAGATATTCATGATATTAAGATATACGGTAATTTTTCACTCTTGCAGCTCGTTATTTCGAACGTTCGAAGGTACGATCGACCTGAAAAAGAAAGAGGTTCGTGAATGCGAAAATGAAAGCGGGTTTGCAAATCCGTAAAAGAAAAGGGGTCACTATTCTCGAAATACCCTAGGATGCACTGCAGAATTTATTAAAAAAAAAGAAAAAAATCACAACATTGTTGTCATCAACCAGTGGCGTATCTAGAGAAAACGGCGCCCGGGGCAAGCGTGAAAATTGCGCCCCTAATTTCTGAAAGTGTTCAGCCCCAACACCATCCCGGTATAGGGACTTTAAACAAAGTCCACATGATGATATGCTTTTTCAAGCACTTAAAAGGGTTCTTTTGAGGGTGATTTAAATGTAATACATTTTGATAAATTTTGGCGAGCGAGCGCAGCGAGCGAGCCGAAAATTTGTGTATTTTAGCTTACAAAACATGGAATTCTTGTCATTTTTTGCTTATTAAAATCTTACAATTCCAATCAAGATATGGTGACGACCTTATAGATAACTATTTATACCAACAAACTGAGGACTTATAATACTCTAAATTAGTACGAGTAAGTGAGCCGAAATTTGTTTATTTCCACGTCATCATTACGTTTTCTTCTCATCTTTTTGATTTTTTTTGCGCCCCCCCCCCCGAATGTTCGAAAGCGTTGGCGTCCTCTTTTGATCCAATCGGCGATCGCTTCAGAAAGAATGAAATTGCAGCCGCTGCTCCGTGTAACATTTTTCCTGCTAAATATAAAATGACATGTTTGAACACTATAGAAATTGTCATTATGTGCGCGTCATCGTCACGTTTTGTTCTTATCTTGTTCTTATTCTTTCTTTTTTTTTGGATAAATTTTGGAGAGCGAGCGCAGCGAGCGAGCCAAAAATTTGTGTATTTCAGCTTACAAAATATTGAACTCTTGTCATTTTTTTGCTTATTAAATCTTACAATTCTATTCAAGATATAGTCACAGCTTAAGACAACGACTTATACCAATAAACTGTGGACTTGAAAAAGTACTCTAAATTGTACCAGCGAGTGAGCCGAAATTTGCATATTTCCGCGTTATCATTACCTTTTATTCTTATCTTGCTTGATTTTTTTTTGCGCCCCCCGTATGCTCGAAACCGTCGGCGCCTTAATTCTTTTGATCCAATTGGCGATCGTTTCAGAACGAAAGAAATTGCAGCCGCTGCTCCGTGAAACATTTTGCCTGCTAAATATAAGATTACATGTGTGAACACAATAGACATCGTCATTTTGTCCGCATCATCATCACGTTTTGTTCTTACCTTCTTTTTTATATAATTTTTTTAATATAATTTTTTATAAAAATTTTTGTATTTCAGCTGACAGAACATAGAATTCTTGTGTGAACACAATAAACATTGTCATTTTGTCCGCGTCATCATATTTTTGTTTTTATCTTGTTTGATTATAGTTTTCTGCCCCCCCCCCCTTTCCGGGAGAGTTTTTTCTTCTTCTTCTTCTTCTTCTTCTTCTCCTTTTTTTTTTCTTCGTTTTTTTTCTTCTTCTTCGTTTTTTTTTCGTTTTTTACGCCCCAAGGAGTGACGCCCGGGGCACGTGCCCCCCCCCCCCTAGATACGCCACTGTCATCAACAGAAGATATTTCTTCTTTTCCTTGGTATGTTCCTAATCTTCCTTTTCCTTTGTATTTCCTAATCTTCCTTTTCCTTGGTATGTTCCTAATCTTCCTTTTCCTTGGTATGTTCCTAATCTTCCTTTTCCTTCGTATGTTCCTAATCTTCCTTTTATTTCGTTTGTTTTTAATCTTCCTTTTATTTCGTTTGTTTTTAATCTTCCTTTTCCTGCTTTCCACAACTTCTTCCTCTGCATGATGTAGAAATAATAACTCAAGAAGCTTCTGTAACTATACTGCAAGAATAGTCACAGATGCTTGTACCGACAGTCATCAAAATACCTCAGCAGATATTACTTGGATATTCGTTTTTTTAACAACCAAATTTCAGTCATGGAACAAAGTAACACCACTGTTACTATGGTGATTGTCAGCGCTGACAACTTGTTAGCGCTGACAAACGTTGATGAAACACCCCCTGGTATATCGTAATATATTTCATTCACGAAAAAAAAAAAGAAGCATTAACGTTTTGCACTCTCCCTGACCACACGCAAGAACTTATGATTTATGTGTAACTTTACATTGTCATGGATGGATGTTGCAAATACAACACTGTATAATTTGTGTGGAAACTTAATAAATGAAATGAAAAAAGAGGTAATTCTGGCTCTGTGTAGACATCATGGAAGGAAAATGATATGAGGAAAACAGTTTGATGAGGAATTCATTACACCAGATGGTCTCAACAGCACGCTTCTAGAGGTAAGGTGAAATACTTCTCCAATCGCGAGGACATTACGGGAATATTTTGTTATCTTAACTCCAGCATCAGTGTATAAGCTATGTCACAATGAAAGAGATAATTCATGTCAAAGGCTGTCCTCTCTTTGCGGCAGTGGGGTTGGAGAGGGTGCTCTGACCATTCGGACACAAATAACTTTTATGTTTGGAATGAATAAGATGATGAAAAATAGAGAAATACAGTGAGAGATAGACATAGTTACTTTGTGTTCCGATTGAAAAAAAAAGTCAAGTGCCGACATCTGATGAAGATATGAAAATAGCGAAATACAAAGAAACAAATATAGACTTTGTGTTGACTGAAAAAATAAGTCAGTCAAATGCCACCATCTAATGAAGATATGAACATTTCACACAGGATGTGTAATACCCGCGATGGATAGACTGTAGGTGTCAATTGATTATCAGCCAAATATATCGTCAAGTACACGTAGAAATCACAATTAGTAAGATAGCTTACCAACGATGACACCTATAGTGCACTGTTTTAGAGTACTACTACAATACCACGGTTCCTCTCCTGTGCTTAAAGACTTGCACTTCATTTCTTTTTTTCCCCCAAAATCAGTGCACTATATGCAGTCATTACCTGTAGTGTTTATGATCTCTTGCATTTCTTTGAGCATTACTATAGTTTTCCGTCATTGAATCGTTGATATGTAATGCACCCCTTTAAATCAGATGTAAAATGAATTGTCAGGTTATTTACCTGTTGTGTTTTTCATGGAAAACATTATTCATCAATCATCATCTATTCACGTTGTAATCGGTTCAGAATAAATCTCGACATACTTTGATACAAATCGTGCGATTTTTTCTTGTTTTAGATACCTTGCCTTGGTTGTTTACAAACTGGAAGGACTGTGTGTATGAACAGAAGCTATAAGGGTTTAAGTATAGGTTCCCTTGTGGAGTCTCTCGTCAAAAGAGATATATCCAATAATGTTGTGGCGCAAACAAAATCAAAGCCGATGTTTGCAATTACATTAATGCGGTAGCTCCAGCCTTTTCAATCAGCACTTTTATTCGAATTATCATGTAAACTTTAAAGTTTACTGTAACTCTCCGTAAGTAATTCTGGCATGATGATTAAAGTTTGTGGTGAACACCAACCGCGGATCGTGCCTTATCAACAAGAAATGCAATCAGCGCTCATTATGTTCAGTCACTGCAATTTGTGGAACGTTTCATCCTGCTTTAGTCTGTGGATCATTCTCTTCTCTCGGCCATGCGTGCAATGAGAACTCCCACGACACGGAAAGAGGATAAACAGTTATGCCGGGCAAGTCATTGGCATCAATAACCTCGCTGGTGTTCCTAAATTTAGAGCTCTACCCTGTGATGGAGGCATAAAACCCTTACTCAACCATCATAAAGAGAGCCATAGCGGTACCTTGTTTACGGGATGGACGTATTATGTATACCGACAATAATCAAAGCTAGAGATTCAGTGAAGTTAATTATGTGCACATTTTACGTAGATGGCTGAGTTTTTTTTCTTCTCGTTGTATTTACCAGTTTTGAGTGAATGTAATAATTGCGTTGCCGAGGTTTAGTTATCCTGAACCATGGGAGATAATACATTGACAAGCCAAATGTACTTGCCATTCAAGGAAAAAGCTCTAAAATATAAGTGGAAAGGATGGGATGCGTCTTGGAGATTTACTTTCTTTTCAAAATCACTAGGTAACCCATACGGAGTGGACATTAAAACGTGGCTTTCAAAGACCACAAGAGAATTATATAAAGTAGAAAAAACTACAAGGACAGTCGGAATGAGTAAGGTTGAGAAAGAAAAGCACAAGGAGGCTTGGACGTCTTGGCGAAAAAGAATTAAATCAATTTACATGTCATGGTTGCAGTTAAGTGAAAAGATAAGTACAATTTTCAAAGTGGTTGATATTGTATAATTGCAAGTTTACATAATTCCAACCCTCTGGGGAAAAAAATAAAAATGAAAAAAGTGTTGCTATGGAGACCAAAAGAGTATAGAATCGCGTTCAAAAGAGCATGCGCTTCGGCAAAGAACAAAAGAGCTTTATAGGGTCACATGAGAGTCACAAGGCAGTATATCCATTATCTCGAGCTGGCTATACGCTGCGGGAAAATGTTTGATAATAAGACCAACCAGAGGAAGAAAAGGGGGTAGCGCTTCTTTATTCGCGCCGAACGACGGAAAGATGTGACCATGGAAAGTAAAGCAACATCATTTCGGGGAAAAAATGTCTTTATACAGGACAAATCGCATATTTTTTGAAAGGATATATTTTTGCATCAACCGAGCACACAATACTCATCGCATTGTTGTGTTTCCCCTTCGATGTTCGCATTTCGCATTAACCAACCTTAAATTGCATATTTCATTCATTCATGCAAATTTTCTTAATTTCTTTTTCATAAAAGAGTTTAATGAGGATTTCATGAGCATGTTTGTTGTATCATTAAAAAAAATACAACGCAGTATAGAGTTCACACAAAATGTCACAAAAATGAAAAATCAAGTATATTACTATGACTCAATATTCCTTACGCACAATGCACATATTTTACGATAGGAAAAATGTAGATGCCTCAAATGAGTGAGTATTAAATGCCTGTTCATTAACTAATCACAGTATGTAGACCTTTCCCCTCTGGACCAAGTAACAAGAAAACCTTCCTTAAAAAAATACAAGACATCAGGGCAAAGGAGTCTTAAAACTAAAAAGTATACAACCACGACTTAATAATCCTAACGCATGCACGTGTCCTATATACAAAACGAAAATTCTAAATGCGTGGTAGGAATGAAGCGTTGATCCTGTTTAGTGATTTATCACACTTTGTAGCCATTTACCCTTGAGGCCAAGCAACGAGCGCAACTTTTAATTAGCAGTAAATTTGACTATTAGTAAAAGCCGTTTAATACCTCAGAATGGATGAAGTATATAGGAGGTCGTAATTCTTTGTTGTTATGGTATAGGATCTTACCGCCACTCGAAACTCAAAATTTAAAAATTTGCAATTGCTTTGACATGTAGTCAACGCCTCTTCATTTTTGGAAATCAATTCAAATGAACAAATGCTATTGTCGAAATAACACATATTCGAACTCACCGATATTGTTAGTGACCGATTTTACTGCGAAACAGAGAAACAATATTATTGTCAACTTGACAGCTCTGTCAGGGGAAATCGGGATTTTATCATCAATATTTTGATAACTCATTTATGACCACGACGTTAAAAAAAACCAAACATATAGAATTAGAACTTACCGACAACGCAGCTCTCTTCGGTCTTCAAAACAAAGCGTGCATCAAAATATTTAGCATGTTATTAACACTCGACCAAAAGGAACGCCATCAGCGGTTAAAACGTTTAATGCGGTTAAGTCCTCTTGAAATAAAGTTAACGGTAAGTCTACATTTCTGTCAGTTCTTACCATTCACAACGTTTTACATTTGATTCAGTCAAAAAAAACCTAATAACAAAAAAATCATGTTAGGATGAAAAAAAAAAATCAGCTGCGGAAGTGCGGAAGAGATGCTACACGCCGTAATGTCAGTTCGTATTGAGTTTTCACATTGCAAATGCTGCCAGCTTGACCGCCGCTGCCGCTGTGATACACTGGTGGCCAGGCGAATCGGTTCCAAAGGGCATTTAGAAAGAGGGAGAGAGGGGATGAGAGCAGCGACGGGAGAGACCAATGGAGAAAATAACACAGAGAAAAAGAGGGAGATAGGAAGAAGGAGCGGGCGTGCATCAGAGTGCTTTATTGTGCATCGATCTGCCTAACAAGAACCTAAACGCCAAAATGCGTGCCGAGATTTCTGACGAACACACTCGCTAATCGCCTCGTACCGCCAAGGTTACCTCGATATTGGTTCGAACCGCTCGATCCTTGAGTTTGTTTGCGATGAATGTATGGACCTATCATCTCTTTGGCCATCTGCTGAAATCACTCTCAATCGTCAGCAAAGTGATTGTGGCTGAGGACTCAACTAAAAAAAAAAAGGGAGTTCAGGATACTGTCTTCATGTGAAACTAAGCGATAAAAAAGAAATGAAGCTTTATGCGGCTCTTTTATCGTGACTTTAGATTCGTTTGCTGTAAAATAAAATAGTTTCGACTATTAAAATGTTGATGTCGTTGTAATTGTAAATTCGGGTGTTTTGCTTTTACTTCTGTGTATGGGCCTACACCCTACATACCCGAAATGAGAGGTTAGTGAAAGTCCTCTCATCTTCATCTTTATACTGTACAATTCGATCGCGTATGACTATTACAAGAGTGAGTTACATTTTCACACTAATACCAGCTGATTCGTATTGTCAAGATGATGAAGTACATAATTATTACGTTAAAAAAAATGTGGAGGAACGCAGCAGTAAGGTGTATCACAATTACTTTATTGGCTGTGACGTTCTGCTAGATAATTCCTTCAGTGGACATTTTAACCCTACCAAGGAATTCTTTGTCCCTGACGTATTTCATATATTCATATTTGTGACATCGAGTATCTGCTTAACGAATCCTAGCCGATGGCAAGGTATAACACATTCTTGAAATAAACGGCGTATGTCTGTCAACTATTCTGCTGTATATAATTTCTTCCGTGGACCTTTTAGCTGTACGCAAGGGATTTTTTTTCGTCTCTCACAAAAATCTAGTGTGTCTTTACAAAATTGATTTCATTTTCGAAACCGGGTAACTACTGAAAGCGATGGTATAGTCTTGGTCGAGGTGAGGAATCAGCCTTAACTTTTGCAAGATAGTTAGAAACAATTTTTTCTTGCATGCGATTCCAAGAGAAATTCGAAGTTCATTTGATAGTCGATTTTGAAATAACTGAAATAAGAAAAAAAAAGTAAAACCAAACAATCCTAATTAAAGATGAGTCCCACCATTTATTAGGATTCCTTTGTTTTAGATATCTTAGCAATTTCAAAAACAATTTTCGTCACATAAACTTTGAATTCCTTTTAGAATAATGTGCTCTTGCATGATTCATTAGAAGTTTTTCATTATCTCAAAAATCATCATCAAAAAACGTTGGTAACCTGTAGCCCCATCTCAACCGAAACTGTACTATCCCTTTAGCAAATCATCTTAGGATGGTGAATCTGCTAACGAGGTACAACATGGCGTAGCAACAACAAAGGAGGTAGCCTACCATAATTATAGGAGAGCCTATTACCTGCTTGATATAATCACAATAAATCTCGGTCAGCATTATTTCCTATCCACGAAAATTCGTTACATTGCCCTTTAAATGGTTGTTCTGAATGAGCGTTAAGCATCTCACATTAAATTCACGATAATTTCATAGTATATTCAGAACATTACGAATATGCAGTCATTGTTAGGAGTTACTTCAATTCATTTTTTCCACTGTCAATCTTTATTGACGGTACTTTGTGTAAACCGTAGCTATCAGATATATGGGGTTAATCTTCCCAGTGCCTCGTGGCCTACAGTATACAGGGCCCCGGTTTCATAAAGCTGTTCGTAAAGTTACGCACGACTGTACGAACAACTTAAATAAGACAAACCAAGTGGGATTCCTCATCATTGTTAATTTCAATAGCTAAAGTTGAAATTTGCAGATGATAATGATTATTCTTACATGTTAACACCAGTTTTTAGTGGAAAGTGTACTCTTCCCCAATGGAGAAATATTGACATACAGTTGTACTTTGTTATTAAAAACGTAAGGGGAAAAATGGGCACACTCATAATGACACTTCATACTGCAGTCATTTGTAAAGCCATGTGAGACTTTAGCAACTTTATGAAACAGGGTCCAGGCCGGAGTAGTACAGTACTAAATTGCATGTCACTCAGGAACCCCTTTGCGATTAACACTTCTGTATGGAAAACTTGATCCGTCAGCGAAGATGGTCTGAGTTGTCGATAGAGGGCGGGAATACGAGCTCACTCCCTCGGTCAGTCTCAAGTTACACCCGTTAGCTGAGACACAGTACAAAATTAATGAATTTTGTGCAAAGATAATTGTAAATTCTCTCATCTAATTAGGGGGAATTCAATCAGGCCCAAGAGCAGAACAAAATTACATGATTGAGCTCATAATATACTTTTCGTGGCTTCAACTTTGCAGTGTGCAAGGTGCCAGGGAAGGAAGAAACGTTATAGAAGTATATAAACCTACTAGTGTCAAAGAGGAATATCAATGATTATATTGACAAAAACAAATTCACTTCGATCCGTGGTCGATTTATTAATAGACTAGATTAACGGCAATTTCCATACACACAATGTCAGATACTTTCAATAAATCGAAACCAGTGAGAAGGACGATTTGTAATTTCTTGTGATTAGAGTTGCTCGTGGGAGAAATGGATGGCTCTTGTTCCTAAGGTTCTGTCATTTCCGTACTATTCTTTTCGATTCCCTGCCTTTTCCAGATTGTGTTGGATTTGCTGGGTGTGGTTGATTATCACTAGGTGTAACAATACGAAATGTTGAACACTCGATATCTCATTTAGCAGGGAATCCTTCCTGTTGACAAATATTCAACGCAGAATATTTAGCTAATTATCATTTTCCGTCGAAAGTGCTTAGTCACAACAGCCTTTATAGTTCGCAATCTGGGAGGAGGGGGGGGGGGCATTTTATGAAGCATTTTGGTCGGATATTTTTCTGACAAACTGTTACAAGCTAGCGAAATCCTTGCATCTGATTGGCTGAGAGCAAATTGTCCGACAACTTTGTCGGACAAAATGCTTCATTAAATGCCCCTTGGTCAGACTTCGAGTTAAAAGTTTCGGCGCTCCGGCCCTGCCGATTATGACATCACTGGGCAAGAGATTTTGTGCAAAGCGCATCTCTCTACCCATGGGTAAATGTGAACGCGTTATGAAGCTGAACGCCAATGCAGCTGAGTTTAGAATTTAGAATGTAAAAGTCGTGGAACGACAGACGTGCTGGACTGCCATATTTTTTACGCAGTAGAGCGTTTTGAACATTACGCCGTGGTGGAAAGGCACTTAAAATAACTACATGTATAACATCGATGAATATCATTCATTGAGAGTAATATTGCAGTACTATATAAATCTTATTTGCGTTAGGATGCACAAACACTCAAAAGGAGCATAAGAATGCAAATATTACAAAAGGCGACGCTGACTGTTACGACACGAATGCTTACAACGATGAAACATGATGCCAATTATCACTATTTTTATGATCATTAATATCATTATATCCATGAAATAGGAGTTGATCACGTGAGAAGGTCAAACCTTCAGAGCTAGCAATTAAGGCAGCGTATACATCAGACAACGATTAAAAAAATGTGACGCTCCTCTTGATACTTAGATCTTCTAACGAAGATTTTCACAAACATTTTTAAAGCGTTAGAGTTCAAGACTCTGAGGAGTATACAAACATAGGATATTATGCATCCTTGTGAAAACTTTGTCATTGTATGCAAGATATTGTATAATAATAGAATATTTTTTAATCATGTCAAAGTAAGTCCAGAGCAAAATAAGAACTTCTCAATGATATCGCTTTTATTGCATGGCAAGGGCTATTTTTTGCATTATGATTTGAAATACTCAATAATTTCTGATTATTTTCTTTGTTTTTGTGGCAGGTTTAATCGCAAATATCTGAAATCGTTGACAAGAGTGGAGAGAACTCCTTTTTTGCGATCAAAATATACACAATCATGTCCAATTTCATGTGATTCAGCACCAGCAATTGGCAATATATGGACGAGAGTTAAAGCTACTGTAGAAATGTGAGCAAAATATCATCTCAAAATCAACAATGAATATTTTGTACAAGTCTATTAGAGGCACAGTGTGACCAATATCACTGTGTTGCAAAAATATCAAAATAACTGTACAATTCTTTAACTTCAATATTTTTGTCCTATAGTGGTTGACACAGTCATTGTTCTGTATTTGAGGCTTTATTCTTGTCATAATTGTCAACTTTATCACCAACATAATGGTCATTCCCTCGCAGGAATGTCAAGCTGGTATGATGTCAAGCTGGTATGCAAGACCAGAATCTTGTCCAGAAATACAGGCAGACATCAAGAAGAACCGCCATTTAAAGAAAATGTGCTACCCGCTTTTCCTGGCTAGCTTGACTGAATCAGCAAGGGTTTCCTAGAAATCATATTACTTATAAAGCAGATTTTGGTGGAAATGTTCAATTACTCCGATTACAAATAAAAAAAAAGTGCACGTGGCATAGTGTGTCTTATAGATTCCTGCATTTGTCACAATAGAAACACAAGCTCATCAGTCATAATGTATAATGTAAACCAGAAAACTAGAATTCGCTAATGCTCTATTTATCCTTCTGGTGTCCTGGCATGTACAATGTTCTTCTCAGATCTGCTCTTTCATTTGCAGTCTTTCAAATTGTCATCATTTCTCATCGCCAAAGTCGATCTTTTGACAAATCATTTTCATCCTAGTTTCACGAAACTCCGTGCTATCTGGATAAACGATCATTTTATTTTTTCCAGCTTGGAAATCATTCTGTGTGTTTCTACAGACCAGTAGGTGGATTTTTCTTGCTGCCGGAGAAGCGTGCGCATTTAAAGGACAAGTTCACCTTCATAAACATAAGGATTGAGAGAATGTAGCAATATTAGTAGAACACATCATTGAAAGTTTGAGGAAAATCAGACAATCCGTTCAAAAGTTACGAATTTTTGAAATTTTTGTGCAGTACCCGCTGGATAAGAAGACTACTGCAGTGTATGAATAACTTAGATGTCACATGCGTACAACAATATAAGGAAAATATAAAGAGAATTTCACAAAATTCCATCTTTTGAAAAAAGTACACATTCCCATGACTCGTTACCGACAAATGTTATGGGTAATATCATTCCCCCTGCCTTTAGAAAGAGGCAAGTCAAGTGCTCTTTTATTATGCGAAAAAAGTGAAAATATGTTGAATTTTCTTTTACATTTTCTTTATACTGTTGTACGCATATGACTCACAAGCTGTAGTAGTCTCCTCATCCAGCGGTTCCAACACAAAAATTTTAAAAATTCATAACTTTTGCATCGATTGTCCAATTTTCCTCAAACTTTCACTGATGTGTTCTACTAATATTGTTGCATTTTCTCAATCCTTATGTTTATGAAGGTGAACTTGTCCTTTAAGAAGAGATCATGTTTACCTCAACCAAATGCCATCTGTATTGCCCATTTTGACTTCAAGAATACATAGGCCTACTACTGTTTGTAAGTTCTTTGTTCTTCCCACCAATACTTGCACATTCAACATCGATTGGATCTCTGTATCAGTAGCATTGTCACTTGCGGAGAAGAACTCCACTTCCAACTGTCGTCCAGTTCAATCAACCGGAGGAAGGCTCTCTACTTTATTCGACGCTCGTTTCGACACCTTCGACGCAGCCGTCGTCGACAAGGTCGTCGATCTGTCCGGAGCGCCGACTTCACAGCGCTTCACACTCTGAACCTTGGACGACAGCTCGAACACCGTCCCGCTCGCAGATTGGCAGCCGGTATTGTCCCCGTCCTCGGCCGCGTCACCGGCTTCGCCACACGACTGTGGTATGTCGGCCCTGGATGAGACGGTGGGGACGCTAGCTGATATGCGACGCCCTCGTCCCCGGTTCGTAGCCTCTCCGCCGGCGCGATTCCCGCGCTGACCCTGCCGCCCTTCACCGGAGTCTTCTCGGTCGAACGGATTTTCCCCGCAGAATATCATATCAATCAAGGCATCTTTAAACTATCGACATGATCAACAAAGACACACATGCACACACACATACATACATGCAAACAAACATACACAAGAGAGAGACAGAGATTAAGAGAGAGGGGGAGGGAGAGAGAAGATAATCTGTCATGAAAACAGTTTATGACATCCATAAAATTGCTGTAGGCACTGCAAAGACATAATTCTCTCTGACGCAAGCTGCTACCCATTAGAACCTTTGTCTCTTTATGTCAACTTACCGGCTAATCTTCACAGATTTATTCCCTCGATTTCCCCCATCCCATTAAAGGATGATACTGCATAAAGCTGGAGAAAAACTTATTTTCAGGATCTTATTAGTGACGCATTTCTCGAGGGTTACCTGAAATATGATGTGAAGCATTTGATTCTTTTTTTTTTCACTGACAAATCTTCAGTAAATTGATGCTGAAAGTAGCTTCAGAGTTGTCTCTACAACAACGCCCAGTTCTTATCAGATGAAATAGATTAAAAATATTTGATTTTGATTTGCACTGAGGGCTGTCCTAATGATAAGTTCCACCTTGATTCTGACAGAGGGTTAAAAAAACATATATGTGTATGTGCGTGTGTGTTACTGTATGTCTGTCTGTGTCGTTGTTGTTTTTGCTGTTGTTTTTTATAACCATGTTTTACTGGCACACTGCGTTCAACAAGTAGTGTCCCTAGGCGTAGCACTCTTATTCTCAATTTGTATCTCGTCTGTAGACTTTGATATGATTTATATTTTACAGTGACATGCTTTTATATTACCTACATTAAATTCAACAGCTTTAGCCGTATCTTTTTTGGGATTACGCTATTT
Source organism: Diadema antillarum (assembly GCF_040938485.1). NCBI lineage: Eukaryota > Metazoa > Echinodermata > Echinoidea > Diadematoida > Diadematidae > Diadema > Diadema antillarum. The sequence goes on from NW_027270980.1 coordinate 619,094, forward strand.
CGAACATGAATTAATTTGAGTGATCAATGTTTTACGAGCTCTGCTTTACAATGGGTTATTCTTCTCTATCATCATATTTACTTCCCTGTCAGCCCTGAAAAGAATTCACTGTTTCTTCTTATCATTCAATTCATTTGTTCATACATTTTGTGATATTCTTTTATGATTTACCTTATACTAAACCCATTTCTTACAAATCAGGAAAAAAAAACTAATTTGAAATGTATTCTTTCTTTTATGTTTTACCAGTTTCTTGGTGAAAATTAATAAAAATTGAGTGAGATGTGAAGTGAAACGTTGAGGGTTGCCACTTCTGAGCATTTGAATGTTTCTGCAAGAGATTATATAGCGGTATATAAATGCTTCGGATCATCATCATCACTTCTTTGTTCCGACATAGACATTTCCACGTTGGTGCGCTCGCACTTAGTGAAATCATTGGACATGTTGACTATACTGACGGCTTTTACTTCAAAACCTTCCCTACATTATCATTATGTATGTTGAATAGGGACAACAACGCCTCCTTTACTTCTATCACATCCCCAAGGGAGTTGAGAAGACATAAAGCCTTTAAGAAACATGAATTTCACGTTAGATCTTAAAAATGCTACAAGATTTTGAAAAATTGTGAGCATTAAAACAATGATACAAGAAATAATTGTTAGGTAATATCGTTGGTTTCTTTGCTTTCGTCTCAAGATAATATTCACAATGACCTTATTGCCTCAGATCACACCGTTTATGAAGAAAATGTAATAACGTAATACCAGGCAAATAAGCAAGGATTTTCATTAGAATTTCCTGGCAAATAACCTTGCAACAAAACTTTTCTGAACACAGACATTGCATTTGTGATGTCCGTGACGTCAATATTGATCTAGGGGCCAACATTGGTGGTTGCGAAATGATGTTATCATTGACGTCATCTTATAATGTTTCATTGGTTTTCACCTGTTTGTTCATGAGAAAGTAGATGATGGGGTTATACACGGTGCAGAGTTTGGCGAAGAAGGAAGGCAATACGCCTGCGATCGGCCCCACTTTTGGATTCGTCCCGAAAGACACGTACAGGGAGAAGCCAGCGTAGGGACTCCATGCCACCAGGAAACACCCAACCATAAGTAACACCATCTTGGTGACTTTTCGTTCCGTTTTGGCATCCGATGACCGGGCAGCTGCAGTGCTCGAGATCTGCAATGGAAGCAGGCGAAAGAAAAAGAAGTAGTCCACAAGTGCTTGATTGCTTTCAGCACAATGATGAGGTATAAGAAACATTGGTTGCCCGTTCCTCTGTGTCTTGTCTCCTCTGAGACAAAACATTTTTGAAGTGTCCACCTTTGTTGCTTCTGGTTATCGAAGAGGATGTCAAAAATATCCCCTTTTCCCTAGAAACATGCAAAGATGTATTTACGATCACTTGAAAGAGGATAATGTCACTTTGAATAAATATTTTTAAAAAAAGACGACTTCCGAAATGTCAACGTTCAAATGTTAGGGCATTCTAAAACAAGAGCCTGATTATTGCAGGTTCACCTTCCACGCATTCTTGCAGACTATGATATGAGGAAAAATATTTTATCAAACTTGGGGCTTTAGGGGCCTCTATGGCCGTGTCGAGTTATATATTTTATCACACTTCTTATAATACCTGCCAAGTTTGTAGTTTGGCCATGGGTTTTTAAAAAAGAATATAAAGATGTATTGTGTGAGGCGCTACTACCTGGCAGCTCCACATTGGGCTCCTCAATTTCGGCTGCTTTTAGCCTTTTCTACTTTGAGATCTATCATGAGTTTTATATCAGGAGAAAGCTTGAAATTCACTGATCATCATGGGCTGCTGCACTCTCGGTGAAAGGACTCCTGGTTGGAGAATATCTTGGATCATTTTTCTGACTTTTCTGTGTATTTTGGACATAGGTGCACCAATCTCTTCAACAGCTTTCACACAACATGGACTTCAAACAATAGCATTCCAGAAGACGAGCTTTCACAATAGGTCAGTTCTGCACCACAAGTGGCCTAGTATTGTGCACCATCACCTTCATGGATTAGCCAGCTGTCAGGGAAGCAGTAAGCCGCCAAGTCTTTCACTGTCATCCTTTCATCTCTGTGGAGGTCTATTGAAGCTTACAATGACTTCTGGTCATTCAACCTCCCAACAGCAGAAGTTCACTTACACATCTACCCAGCTCTTTATGCTGAACAAGGACGAAGTGTTTAATAATGACCAAGCATGTCCTTTCCAGCTACATACATGCAGGTATATCACCAGCTTACACATCAGACAGACCCCATGCTTGCTGCATCCACCTACGTGTGATCCTGATGAGTATCGTGCTCTCCGAAGACGTACACGTAGGGGTTGCAAAGCTGGAACTAACAGAAGAAGGAGGATCCCTCAAAGTTTGATTCCAGTGCTTGTTGGTCATAGGAGACGGAGAAAACCTATCACTGCTCAAAGTAACTTTGAACCCTCGCAAAATAGGAGAGAGACCAGCTGCCAAGGTAATCTAGTAAAGATTTCAGGAAGCACAAAACGGATAATGAGAGAGCCAACAACCTCTTTCTGTTTGATCAACGCACGATCTCTCAGGAATAAAAGCAGTGAATTTCTTGACTTTGTTGTAGACAACAAGTTCGATGTAGTCAGCGTCTGTGAGACCTGGCTATCCACCGACGACGATGCTGTCATTGCAGAGCTTAGCCCCAGGGGGTACACCTTCAAGCATATTCCCAGGATAGGGAAACGTGGTGGTGGAGTTGGTTTCCTATATCGGAGTCATTTGAATGTCAAAGTTCATACACAGGTCAACAATTTCACGTCCTTTGAAATGATGCAGATGGATGTAATCGAGAACTCAAAGTCGATGCACTTGGTAGTTATCTACAGACCTCCCAGATCATCAGTTCCATTCACATGTTTCCTGGAAGAGTTTTCAAACTTATTGGACGATTGTCTCTTCAAACAATCTAGTCTGGTCATTGCTGGTGATTTCAACATTCATGTCGACACTTCTGCTCCTGATGCCAGAGAGTTGAATGATGTTCTTGACTCATATGGTCTACAGCAACATATCCAGCAGCCAACTCACATACGGGGCCATACTTTGGATCTGCTCATTTCACGAAAGGAAACTGATATAATCGTGCTTTCTGACGTCAATGTCATCGATGGTATTTCGGACCACTCAGCCATCACATGCCATCTTCATGTAAGAAGTCAGAAATCATCACGACAAACTGTTGTGTCCCGAAACATCCAGTCTGTAAAGGCCAGCTGCTTCATGGAGGATCTGGATAAAGCCTCACTGACGGATAAATGCATGTTGACCAATACAGACATTGCCGTCAACAACTACAACTCTATTCTTGAGGAGACTCTAAGTAAGCATGCTCCTGTCCGACAGCGTTCTGTAATTGTTCGTCCAAACACTGAATGGTACACGCAAGAAATCGCAGAAGCAAAACTGTTACGTAGGCAACATGAGAGAAAATGGCGATCGTCCAAGCTCGAAATACATCGACAACTGTATCGCCAACAATGTCAACGTGTTCAATCTTTGATTCGTACAGCGAAGAGGGAATACAACTCAGAACGAATCAAGGATTGCTCTGGAGACTCAAAACGACTGTTCAAAATTGCAAGTGATCTTCTGAACAGAAAGCAGAAATCACCTCTTCCAACACATACGTCTGCTTTGGATCTGGCCTCACGTTTCAACAAGTTCTTCACCAATAAGGTTGATGCTATACGTGCATCATTGCCAGATGTTAGAAGACCTTCTGGAGCGCGTCAAACTGCTACAGTAATGGACACTCTGACTGCTACCAATGAAGATGAAGTCCGAAGGATCTTGTCAGGGTCACCTGCGAAATCTTGCAAATTAGATCCTATCCCAACATCTCTTCTGAAGAAGTGTTTTTCTGCCATTGTTCCTGCCATGACAAACATCATCAACACCAGCCTCGCAACTGGAGTAGTTCCTGCAGATCTGAAGAGAGCTATTGTTCGTCCGACACTAAAGAAACCAGGAATGGACACTGAGTCTCTTCAGAGTTTCCGCCCAATCTCCAACTTGTCATATCTCTCCAAAGTCTTGGAGCGTGTCGCTTTCTCTCAACTTTCAGAATATCTGTATGATAACATGCTACTTGACAGCCATCAATCTGCATATCGGCCAAACCACAGCGTGGAAACACTCTTGACCAACTTAGCAGATGATGTACTACAGCAGATGGATAGGGGAAACGTTACAGCTCTAATTCTCCTCGACATGTCGTCGGCATTCGACACTGTTGACCACGACATTCTCCTAGACCAACTTTTTTCTTTGGGAGTCAGTGGGACAGCCCTGCGTTGGTTTACCTCATATCTGACAAATCGTCGTCAAAGTGTGATCATTGGTGATGCCTTGTCCCAAGAAAGTAGTCTGATTTATGGCGTTCCCCAAGGTTCGGTAGGAGGCCCCCTCCTATTCTCCCTGTATCTGCAGCCTATTGGTTCCATCATCAAGAGTCATGGCATCGGCTACCACTGCTACGCCGATGACATACAGCTCTATGTGTCATTTCCTCCAACCTCCACCTCGATGTCATTAGCTGTAAGACGCCTTGAAGCTTGCATCAAAGACATCCACGAATGGATGTGTGCATCTGGTCTAAAACTGAATCAGCAGAAGACAGAGGTTATTGTTCTGGGCTCAAAGCAAATGCTCGGCAAAGTTGACATGAAGGACCTTGGCATCCACGTTGGTGATAACGTCGTCTACCCATCCCCCCAGACTCGCAATTTAGGCGTTATCTTCGATGTCAATATGTCTTTCAATGCCCATGTTTCTCACATATCAAGATCCATAAGATACCAACTTCGCAACCTTAGCTTCATTCGTAGTTATCTGACCAGAAGTGCAACAGAACAGCTTGTCCACGCTCTCATCTCCTCTCGCCTTGACTTTTGTAACTCTCTCCTCCTCGGCCTTTCCCAACGACAGCTCTCCAAACTTCAACGCCTCCAAAACTCTGCAGCTCGACTTGTCACCCTCACTAAGAAATCCTGTCACATAACTCCCGTTCTTCAGTCACTTCACTGGTTACAAGTTGAAAAGCGTATCATCTTCAAAGTTCTCTTACTGGTTTACCACACAGTCCATGGATCCTCGCCACTCTACCTCCAGAACTCCATACATTTATATCAACCCCCTCGTAGACTCCGTTCAGCTGGTACTTCACTTCTTCATGTTCCTCGATCCTCTCACTCTTGGGGAGACCACAGCTTTTCCCACGCCGGTCCTTCTCTCTGGAACAATCTTCCCCTTTCTCTTCGTCAGGCTTCCTCAACCAATTCCTTTAAGCAACTCCTCAAAACACATCTGTTTAATTCCAAATCGTGAATGAACGTGATTGTTATAATTGAGTCGTTTTGTACACTGTATAAGTTACTGTATAATTTGTACATGAAGGGTTTTTCTTATGTTCTGAGATTGATTTCGTTATGTATAGTAAGCATCTTGTTTTTGTTTGTTTTTCATTCGCTATTTCATATGTAAGAGCGCCATGAGCATCATCATTGATGGACTTTCAGCGCTTTATAAGAGGCCACTATTATTATTATTATTATTAAAACGAATCCCAGATTTGGTCCCAGTTCCGAGGGGGCAATCCTTGATCTGCCATGAACAAATCTATAAGTGCACTCAATTCACTCAGAACATTGTGGTTCTTTAGAAGATTTTTAAAAGCTTCTAGAAAAGATTTGCAAAGATTCTCTCTCTAACCTGGGAGCTTTGCCCTCTTCCCCTCCCCTGGGCATGATGCAGGTTTGAACATAATATTGAGATACTATCATCCTAAGGATGCTACCTGCCAAGTTTGGAGAAAATCCGTTCCGGGGTTTTCAAGAAGAAGCTGAAATGTCATGCACTACAGATGACGGACGACGGACGCTAGACGATGAATTACCGCACTAGGTCCACAAAAAAAAAAAAAAAAATTGAGCCTCTGGCTCAGATGAGCTAAAAAAAAAAAGCAACGTTACAAGAAACTTACCTGAGTTGATGGAATCAATACCATGCAGGACTGCTGTTAAGTCGCCTTGAATTTCTGAAAAAGCTGTTTTTCCCGTGGTCAACATTGATACACCAGGGAAACTGATATTAAAGGCCCTGTCACAACTTTCCAGGCAAGCCTTGCATGTGATTTGTGGAGAGCAATTTTTGCTCCCCGGAGATCTCCGCAGATGGTCTGCACATGACAGTACCTAGCACGTATTTCGTCCGTAGTCGCTCGGAGGTGCGCACGCAAATCCGATTTACCCGCAGCCAAGTTTTGAGCATGACCAAAACTTTTCCGGGTGAGTCCCGGGGATTGCCTGCAGAGGTTCACGCAGAACACCAGCAGGGGCCACGTACCTACCGCAGTTCACAGGCAGTTGACCCGCTTGATGCAAGTAAGTTGCTCGTGGATCTATGCTTTTGCGCCGGAAGCGCGTGTCATCTGCATGACTTTCTGTGGGACAATTGCCATATCAATTCCTTAAGGCCGTGTCACACCAGCCTTGCGTGCGACTTCCGAAGAATATTTTTGCTATCCGGAGGTCCCCGCAGATGACCCGCACATGACAGTACCTAGCATGTATCTCAAAAGTAGTTACCCGGAGGTGCGCACGCTGGCTCTATTTACCCGCTGCCAAAAAAGGCCCTGTCACACCAGCTAGGCGGGCTTATTGCGTATGGGGATTTTTCAGCACGTAGAATAATTTCTGCGGCCGGACAAGGTTTAGGGCAAGTTTGGCGTGGGTATTACATGATAAACGCGTGATACCTAAGTCCTTCTTGCGTGTATTCCGTTGAACTGCATGTCAGGTGCGTGGGTGTCACGTGATAGCTTCGTGATAGCTTCTTTTATGTCAGTTACGGGCGACATACGGGCTCTGCGAAGTACCTGCGCCACAACTGCGTGTTATCTGCGTACTAGTCGCCTGCGAGGTGAGTGCTAGCCTGAATAATAGGCTGGTTCGAGTGGATGGGCAAACAATCATTTGTCAACTAGCTTTCAAGAAGTGAAGATGCCCCGTAGACGGAAAGTGCACAAGGGCAGAGAACGTCCAGTGGATGGACAGCCACAAAGCCCGGAAGATTATAAACAGCAAATGCATCAAATTGCTGCTGAAGTCCATGCGGCGGATGAAGTCCTGTCCGAAAGGGACCAGGTAGTCCTCGACGCCACAAAGGACAGAGGACAAAGAAGAGAATGAGCCCACAAATGGCACGCACTCCCTTCACATAGGCATAGATCAGCGGGCAACTTACCTACTTCAAGTGGGTCAAATGCCTGTGAATTGCGGCGGCTACGGCCCTCCTACGGGTGTTCTGCGTGGAACTCTTCGGGCAATCCTCGCGACTCATCCGCAAATAGTTTTGGTCATGCTCAAAACTTTGCTGCTGGAAAATTGGACTAGCGTGCGCACCTACGGGCAACTAAGGACGAGATAAGTGCTAGGTACTGTCAAGTTCGGGCCAACTGCGGAGAGCTCCGGGTAGCAAATTAGTTTCCCCGTAAGTCAAGCCGCAAAACTTCCCCAAATACGGTAAGACAAGGTCTTGAGCATGCTCAAAACTTGTTCCGGAAGATTCACGGGAGTTGCCCGTAGAGGTACGCGCAGAACACAAGTAGGAAACCCTTACCGGTAGCACCTCACAGGCAACTCCAAAGCAGGTACTTCGCAAACCCGGTAAGTCGCTCGTAACAGAAAATGGATCGGTTTCAAAGCTCTCACGCGAGTCACACGGAACGCACGCAAGTAGAAGCTAAGTAGCACGCGTCTAGTAAGTAAGAAACAAGTGCGAAAATTGCAAACATTCTTGTCCGCCCGCGGAAAATCTTCTACGTGCTTTAAACTACCTCCTCGTCACAAGCCCGCGTAGCTTGCCCGGACAGGTGTGACACCGCCTTTAAGAGGAATTCCTTCACCGAGTTGTCAGCTCTCACTCGCCACACATGTGCCTACACGCAGGTCAAACGGAATGGACGTGAGTAGAACGTAAGTAGCACGGGTCCAGCAGGTAAGACGCATGCGAAACTCGCCTAAATTCTTGTCCGCATGCAAAACTCGCCTAAATTCTTGTCCGCCTGCAAAAGTTGTCCTGCGTGCTCGAAAATCCCCACACGCATCAAGCCAAAGTATCTTGCCCGGAAAGATGTGACAGGGCCAAAACTTGGTTGCATGTGGGTAAAGAGGACTTGCGTGCGCAACTCCGGGTAACTACGGGTGAGATACGTGCTAGGTACTGTCATGATGTGCGGGTAATCTGCTTGGACCAAAAATTGTTCTTCGCAACTCGCACGCAAGGCTTGCCCGGAAAGGTGTGACACGGCCTTTATATATTACTTTTTTTTACAAAACTCCACCTTAATCTCCCTCTCCTTATTCGTCCAGCATTGTACTATTTTCACTTCTACCACCACCACTATGGTTAATACATCTACTACTTGAATTTTAACCATTTTTATAACTATTCCTAAACTAGTCATTACCACCACAATACGGCCAAGAATAATTTTGCTTCTATGTTTTCTTCCTTCTCTTGCTCTCCCTAGACCTGAGTTTTTGTTGTATCTGCCCATAATGATGATGAGAATTATGGTAATAATGATGATAATTTAAAAAGAAGGGGTTCCTGATACATTCTGTCCAGATAATAAGCCATCTTCTAGGAAATGTCCGCTCCAGACGTGCGAGAGGAACATAATAGCAGCGAATAGTGATTGTCATGTATCGAAATGCGTACCTTAGCAACAGCATAGATGAGAAGGGCATATGATGCGATGATGAGGAACAAGGGAATAGCCAGGATGCCGATGAAAATGAAGACGATGTAGGCCGAGTCCCCTGGCTTCTTTGAATTCCAGGCGATGCCGCAGGCTGTTGAAGTGCACGAGATAAGTGAAATGATCGGTATTATATCGGGTGTACAGAAGAGCGCGAGCCTTAACTGTCGTGGAAACCGTGTGAGATTTTACCAAGGAACTTCAACACCAAAGTACCACCTACTTACTAATTAAGTTAGTCTCCCTTTCCCTCTCCCTCTCCCTCTCCTTCTTTCGTACCCATTTAGTACCTATCCATAATCTCTCTCTTTGTCTGTTTGCTTCATAGTTCTCCTTTTTTTGTATGTGTGTGTGTGTGTGTGTGTGGGGGGGGGGGTGACATGTTCATTGAAAAAAAGCAAGGCGCAAAGTTCTAATGAAACGGGTAAACTCTCAATGACTACTGATATGAAGAACGGATCAGTCGCCTTCCAGAGCTGTCATAGAGTTTCATGTTTCCTTGGAAATGTTAATAATTACATGCTTTTTCCAGCTGCTGGACCTCTCTAAACTTCGTCTTTCGCAAGAATTCGGCCAATCCCCTTTATGATATGTTAATTCAGGCGGGGTTTTCATTCGTCTTGATGTATAGCCACATTTCCAGTGCAGTGAGCATCTTTTTCTTTTACTTTACAGGAGCAGGTCCAATGAAGGAGAATGTCACTAGACGTTTCTAGAGGTAAGAAAGAAAAAGCGGGTTCGCAATTCTCTGGGTATAGGTGATCTGCTATACGGAGTATTTCATCATTGTTCGTAACGGGTGGTAAGTGGTTTATATTCAGATCTTTAACGCATCCCTACCGAATCCTTCCTCCCCACCTATGCCAGTAATGACTTTTGCCATCCAACGTTACCTTCCTTACCCTTTCTAAAGATCATGCGACATCATTGATCCGTCGTTTAATGTCAATATTTAGCATCTACTGCTCTTGGACATTATTTTGACATGCTTTACGGAACAAAACCCGGGGTATAGGGGACCGACATAAATCATACTAACTGTTTTCACGCACAAGTGGTTCAAAACCACTAAATATGTACAATTTAGTGAAATACTTGTCGCAATAGTTTTACCAAAGAAAAAATAAAGCAACGACCAATTGTCATAAGTTTCGGGTAATAGTTACCGTTAGTACATTGTTAACTAGAACTGCCGAGAATTTGAACATCCAGTTATGATTCTTTCGGAAGTTATGCATTCATAAAGATGGTAAACCCGCCAAAAACAGCATGTCGCAAATTAATAGTTTTGCCGATATGTTACTATTATGCAAATGGAAGCATGATCTTTTTTCATTAAAACTTGTTCTAAGGCAAATTAAACCATTTGCCTACACGCTAGAATAAAAAGAAATATTATGGAAAACTATTCAGTTTAATTATTTTACAAGTCAAATTTGTCGCAAAGGCCTGTGAAACATACGTTACCATGATTTCAAGTTTTCCTTTAAAACATTCCCTGGGGTTGAAATTGTGAATTATCCGTCCTAAAAACTTAGAAAATGTCTCGTCCAATGCTGTAAACAATAGTTGTGCCACCTGGTTATCTGCTGCAGAGAAAAAGCTTCAAGCACTAACATGTTTCAGACCGTATGGTTAAGAAATGAAACATACGTTACCACCGCTATGGAAAATTAAAAATGAATATTTTACAAGGAAGATACCAAACATAGGCATACGGTACCCCAATCTCTCCACTGAGTTTTCAATTATGAGCCATTACTAATCGCTTGAAAAAGTCACATCGAAGGTCAGATGTAACTTACGTTACCGAAACATACGTTACCCCCGAAAAAATAATCTTAATTAGATTCACTAACATTGCAACCATTCATCGATAAAAAGTGGCATCTAGAGCCATCTTACTCCATAGTTGCTTAGAAACAGTCCTTGCGACAAAATGGCGCATCACGTTGTCGACTCACATGGAATGGACTGCACGAGATCTTTCTCAGTATGTGAGCGAACGGTATATATATTTTCAAAGTCATGTTTAGCGTAATTACATTCAAATATTGGTACTTTTTTTACTATAAGCAAGTACTTTAGTGTTTGTTTTGTCGAGGAGAATAACAAGTTTACATCTCACTCAGATATTTATACAACATTAAGGAACCTGAACATAGGGTCAATATTGTAACGTAGGTTTCACTTAAGGTAACGTAGGTTTCAATTTTACATCTGCATGTTATACACTGTCGTACTTTTCACCAAAACTTTATCCTAAAAGAGACTAATATCCATAAATAAACAGATGAAAAACATATTTCAATTTTAGGCTTGCACTAACCATTCTTTTTGGCGATAATCATTGTCAATGAGGCCCTGTATACCTTGGTAACGTAGGTTTCAATCACTCTAAATCAATCCAATATGTACGTTAATGATATATATGAATGATGAAAATAATGGTTTTCATTTTAATTATCATATCATTTACTTCAAAGTTATAGTGATTGTAGCCTATCAAATTCATTATGTGACACTTCATTTCTTGTAATTAGAGGTAACGTAGGTTACGTAATTATGTAAAAATATCTTATTACTGATAAAGAAAATGATCAAATTTGGCTTTGATCGGAGAAACATCGGATTGTTCATGAAGGCATCTTAAAGTCATTCTATAACCGCCAGTGGATCAAGTTTCTCAGGCTGCTAACAAGAGATCATACGTGCTTTTGTTTTCGATCGGCTTTTAACCTGGTTTGCGGCTAAAACTGAAAATTTCATATTTGTATGGCCCTCTTGTGTCAATTTCGTGGACAGTGTGGCGCCAACCTTAACATACGTTACTTAATCAAAGCGACACTCAAAACGATAACTCAAGCCGTGTTTTTTTTTTTCATTTCGATACATACTGCATATTCGAACAATGTGTTGGTACATGCTTGTTTGTTTGTTTGTTTGTTCATTTTCCATCTGAGAAGACGGTTGGATAGCCCATATTCAGCTATGCTAAGCTGGTCTTCCATGGGGTCCAGTTGGATGTTAGGCGGGACCACTTCACCGGATTAAACACACTGCTCTTTGCGATGAATGAATGAATACGGTACCCCAATCTCTCCACTGAGTTTTCAATTATGAGCCATTACTAATCGCTTGAAAAAGTCACATCGAAGGTCAGATGTAACTTACGTTACCGAAACATAGTTACGTTACCCCCGAAAAAATAATCTTAATTAGATTCACTAACATTGCAACCATTCATCGATAAAAAGTGGCATCTAGAGCCATCTTACTCCATAGTTGCTTAGAAACAGTCCTTGCGACAAAATGGCGCATCACGTTGTCGACTCACATGGAATGGACTGCACGAGATCTTTCTCAGTATGTGAGCGAACGGTATATATATTTTCAAAGTCATGTTTAGCGTAATTACATTCAAATATTGGTACTTTTTTTTACTATAAGCAAGTACTTTGGTGTTTGTTTTGTCGAGGAGAATAACAAGTTTACATCTCACTCAGATATTTATACAACATTAAGGAACCTAAACATAGGGTCAATATTGTAACGTAGGTTTCACTTAAGGTAACGTAGGTTTCAATTTTTGCAGTATGGATTTTCTTATTACTCTGTTAAGGGAATCTTATCATTACTCCTTGGGTTCCAAGAGGTCAAAATGGGAAAATCACGAGCCAAGATTCAGGCCGATTACTGAAGAATGCCATGTTTACGACGTATCAATATGAGACCATTCGGATACGAAGTATCTTCTTCAGGCGTCACACTGTCCTGATCGATGTTGGACAAAGATGAACACACGATAAAGAAAATGATTAAATTTGGCTTTGATCGGAGAAACATCGGATTGTTCATGAAGGCATCTTAAAGTCATCCTATAACCGCCAGTGGATCAAGTTTCTCAGGCTGCTAACAAGAGATCATACGTGCTTTTGTTTTCGATCGGCTTTTAACCTGGTTTGCGGCTAAAACTGAAAATTTCATATTTGTATGGCCCTCTTGTGTCAATTTCGTGGACAGTGTGGCGCCAACCTTAACATACGTTACTTAATCAAAGCGACACTCAAAACGATAACTCAAGCCGTGTTTTTTTTTTTTCATTTCGATACATACTGCATATTCGAACAATGTGTTGGTACATGTTTGTTTGTTTGTTTGTTCATTTTCCATCTGAGAAGACGGTTGGATAGCCCATATTCAGCTATGCTAAGCTGGTCTTCCATGGGGTCCAGTTGGATGTTAGGCGGGACCACTTCACCGGATTAAACACACTGCTCTTTGCGATGAATGAATGAAACGAGATCTTTTACGCGCATGAGATGTGACTCTCTCACACACGGGACCTCCGTTTTATGTCCTACCTGAGGGACAGAATGTTTTGCCTCTTGCTAGAGGGGACGGTATAATTAACACAACATTGCATTCAGACACACACAAAATGAGATGGAGTGAACCGTTTAGCGAAAATCTGTATTAAAGGAAAACTCCCTATTGTGAATGGCCCTTAGGTTTGTCGTTACTCACCTGTTCCCGGTCCTTCGTATGTGAACGAACTCCAGCCGAAGAACGGCGGTAGACACATGACAAGAGAGTAGAGCCAGGTCAGGCAAATTAGGGCAGCGGCCATGCTATGGGTCAGTTTCTGTGCCGTGAATGGCCGCACTACCAGTAGACAACGGTGCATGGACACCAGGGCAAGAATCACAATTTGCTCGCAACCTGTAATCAAAAGGGTCAATTGACATCGTGTAAGTCAAGTCATAACGAGACAAAGTCGCTATAGAGCTGACTGACATTACTGTGCTTAATTTTGCACACTTATAAATGTGTCAGTGACCTTGAGTTTCTTACTGCACGTTTATGCATCTAATGTTGTTTCTTTCCTTTCTTTCGTTGTTGTTGTTTTTCCCATAGTTATATCGATGTTTTTTTCATTTGTGATTATTAAGGCACCAGCAGTGCAGAGAGATCATAACACTCGGTGTCAAGGGTATCGTGTCAGAACGGGTGGTCTTAGGTTCCCACTTACCTGCAACCATGACCAAAAATGCATACAAGGTGCAACCAAGGTCGCCATACAGCCATCGGCCGGCCACGTTGGAGGCGAAGGTGAATGGTGAGGCAAGGCATGACACGATCAGGTCACTGAGGCTGACGTTGAAGAGGAAGCTGTTGATTGGGATCCGGAGCGACGAGTATCGAAAGAAGAGCACGATCACGATGCCGTTGTTCAATATTCCGAAGATGGTTAATAAACCCGTGTAGACGGCCAGAAAGTCGTAGGTGGAGCGTGAGACGGGCACCACCAGGGTGCTTGGACCAACGGTCGTCTCGTTGACGAGGTCGGTGACAGAGCGCATCGCGGAAATCATGTGTAGCATCGACGCAGAGTTCAGCGAAGGAGACGTGTGACCCTGGCTCGAGGAAAGGGCATCGAATCGTGGAAGTGATTCAACTTCTAATGAACTCGTGACCGACGTGTTCATGGCTCATGACATCGGGTAGAGTGCTACCCTGTGACAGGAATGAAATGAATCAGGGGAAAACAAGTTATTACATGTATGGCCTAGGTTATAATCTTGCTTCATACCATTATGCTATAATGTATCATTCATGAAGAAAAAGAAAAGAAATTTTGCTACTTCGGAGGAAAAGAAACGGTGAATATAGCGTATTATGCAACTGGCAGATTCTAGTTCATGATCACAATGATGAGTAGATGTAACTCAGGCAATGATAGTGTTCACAGAATTCTAGGGTTCGACATCAATAAGAGCGTAAGTATGTAATGGATAACTATACAATTCCTGGAATTATAGACTAGAAATTCTTGCATGTTCATGTCACTAATCATGAAATTTGAACCAAATTACAAACTCCTATCAAACAAAACAGAATAAACATGGTTCCGCTAAAATTTTGTTTAAAAAAGATCAGCGAAATGCTTAACTTTATGTGTGTTTGTGCATAACTAATTAGACGAAACGATTATGTATGTTCTTTTTTCCCTGGAAAGTCTCATCATTAAAGGTTTTTACGAGATACACATTAAAAATTGAAAAAACACATATTGGTCCATGGGTAGCAACATCACTCAAACCCACTACTCATTATCATACGATACTTTCCTATTATTGTAAAAAAAAAAAAAAAAAAAAACCTTTAATAATTGTAAAATGAAAACATGTAAATGCAGGCAATCCTACAAGTCGTATCGAAAATAATGGATTGATAACCCATGACCTATACTTAAATGGCAGGCACTCGCTGAAGAGACGCCACTGCATGCGGTTGTATAGACCGCATCTCTCCGCATGCCAAATGTAACCAATAATGAATCGCTTCTCAAGTTTCGGAGAAAGGTATTGTTCACTCTGTATTATTGGCTTTTATATAGAATGTAATGGCGTTTTGCAGCGTTGAATTTTCGATCGCTTCTCGAGATATTAAACACTCTGGTCTATGCTGATGTTCTGACAGTGATTTGAAGCATGTTAAAACTGGCCTGAACACAAAAGGAAATAGCTGAATGCAAAAACAAATAAAACCACAATAGAATCCTCTCGGGAAAAAGAAATGGCCGGAATAGGATGAAAGAAACTGGCGCTGACAGAAGGAGTACAAGGGTATTCAGCTATCAAAGTCAAGTGAGGAAGTGTGGCCACTTCGGAATTCTCTAATGGATTGAACATGTGGTCAGCATGCTAACAAAAACAATAAGTGAGCAATGTGTGTTGAAGACGGTAATGTAATATGTCAAAGAAGATACAGTTTACAAAGAAAATGATATTCTATACAGTGCCAGAGTATCAATGAAGTACACATGTGATTTAGTTTTAGATAACCCTTTTCAGACAAAATCGAGGCGTTGGGCTATAGGGTTAGGGTTAGAGTTGATCAAAGAAACGCAATAGCACCCTAAATCAAGCAAGGAAAATCTACGAAAACTAGATTGGCAAACCCTGACGGAGGAACAAATAGCTCATTCTTTACCGATTGATACAACTCTGAATCATGCCCAACCACTAACATACTGACAGTAATGTTCTTACACTGTGCACTACGATAACAAGCGATGACAAAGTAACTAAATTGAGTGCTAACAAAATAAGATCAATCTATGATCAATATATTATTGAGTGAAGACACGTTGACAACAGCGTCAACTTTAAAATAATAATGAAACAGTCTGTCCAATATGTATATTAAAACGTATTGGTGGTCAGAGATATACGGTGTCACCATGCATTTAGAAGCTCAATATAGGCTTGATCCCTTTTAGAAGTGTACATCAGTCGCGCAACTGTAAATAGATAAATTGTGGATATTGTGATATACTTGGCATATTGATTTTCGAGTGATCCAAGTTTTACATGCTCCGCTTTTCGGTAGATTACTCTTTCCACCACGACATGTACTTTTTGTCATCATTGCAAAGTATGCATTGCTTGTATCATTATATATTAATTCGTTCATATATTTTGTATTAAACTTTATGAGTTGTATTTATTCCAAATTGTTCACAATGTGAGTTATCAGAATGTATGCATTGTATTTATATTACCTTTTATTGGACGAAAGTAAAACACAATTGAATTGATTTGAATGGAATTGAATTAAAGGTATTAGCCCACTTTTGTAAACCTGCAGCAATTGGTCTCATAGTTAGCATGGAGTTTGGGTATGATTGCAGTAACACCTGTGCAAAATTTCGTTCCAATTAGTCCATTACTTTCATGAAAATGAATGAAAATGCACCGTATACATGCGTTAACGCTCGCTAGCTCCGGTCCACGTACGTACTACATACATGCGATACATGTGTAAGTTACATGTACGTAGCTAGCCCGCGCTCGTAATTCGATTTTGGGTCGGGTTGACTCGGTTTGAAAATTGATTCTAAAACGATGATTTTCTCTCTCTTATCGAATGGTATAGACAAAGAGCAACAGGTGAGGTATGTTACTGTTATAACTTGTACTTGAAATCATATTGGACCTGTTTTATGCAGTTTTGATTTTCGTGGGTTTGCAAATGTGGGCTAATACCTTTAAACTGAGTTGAAACTAAACGTTCATTAATGCATGTATCTATCTATTTCACAATGAAAATAAACATGAATAAATAGATAGACACAGATATAGTTATATAGAGGTTGAAAAACATGCTAAGATGTTAATTGCTTTTAAGTGAAAGGAAGAAAAAAAAAGGCTGAAGGAAATATACCGTGGCAATGAAAAATCGGAAATAGGTGACGTAATATTGCGTCTGGACGCTGCTGATGCTGGTGTAAGTTCTGCCTAAAAACTATCCTGCAAATCAGCATATAACTTATTTCACGGTGATGGAAGTTGATACGAGCCTAACACACTTAGTAATAGCAAACCATCACAACTCCCCCGTAAAGCGTATAATTTTGAATTGTGGTACTCGGATATAGTTTATAGAAATAAAATTATTCGTTTGCAATTGCATATTACTACAATGCATGCATTCGTTACAGACATTTTATAAATGATCATAATTATACATGAATATTGTCTCTTAACCACCTTTAATAGATTCTATTGATAATTTCTACGCATTCTTATTGTTGAAAATTCGTAAATTCCTCCAAGTTTACAGTATATATATTTTATATTATATAAAATATATCATAATTATATCATATGCTGGACCGTACCTTTGGAATCACTTGCCTCAAGTTATCTGTTATATTTCGAATGTTGACTGTTTTAAAACTGCCCTCAAGACACATTTGTTCAAAACTGCTTTCCAGTAGAGTTATATGTACATTATGTATTTTTTCATGTCTCATTATATTGTTGTTCCGTTCTTTTGCAAATGTACTTTACTTCCATGTGCATGCGTTAAAAGTACAGTTTTTCGTTGGATTCACGATTCCAAATTTTAGAATAATGTAGAAGAAGAATTGCTCTGTCAGAGAATATGAAAAACTAAAAATTGACAAGGTTGACCCATTTCACCTATTTTGAGTCCTGACACAAAATCAGTGCGTGCTTTATTTTGTTGGTTTGAAATGCACGGTCACATTTTTTTTTTTTGTCATGCCTCTTCATATACAGATATAGGCTAAAATAGGTATGAAAACAAATGAACTGAAATAAGATAAACACGTAATAGGTACAAACTCTGAATGACCGTGTAAAGCTTTGTTAACTCACTCCTCCCTTCTCCAATTCTGCTACAATTATTTTAAATCACTGCACATGAGAATTGACTGTTAAGACATCATTCCGCATACATCATGATAGTTGTAGGCGTTAACTTGTTGATTCACTGATGTGGCGTCCGCTACTCTCCCCGAGGCTTCGTCAGTTGTATCACTCCCCGTCCGCATCTCCTGGGTGTCGGCTTCTGCATCTGCTTATATAGAGGATTGTCGTGGGTGAAATACCCTTTCTAAGGTTGAACGTAAAGACAGACCTCAGAAAATGTTCTTCGAAAGTCCAGTGCACTTTCTGTATAACACTAATATTGCTCCTTCCTTGAGCCAACTTCCGCACGATCGACTAATGTGCTTTCTCTCTGATAAGCACTTATTCATCTGCTGTGACCACAAAGCACACAAAAACACAAAATACACATAATTATTGTGTTACACTTCCTCCTTCCCTTCTAATTCATGTTCCTTTTTATTTTGTTTTTGTTCTCTCTCTCTCTTTTTCCTCTTGCTCTTCTTATGTTGTCTTATTCCAACGTGCAAGTTTAAAGTAATAGTGATGGTCCGAGTGAGATACTACTAGTATTAACTGTTCACCAGTAGCTGTGTCCTATAGGCGTGGATGTAACGGAATCATACATCACTGGTTCTTTGTTCGAATTTTATATGTCTTCCGTTGATATATATTTTCTATGACGTAACCGACAGAAAAAAATTTTACTGCCCGCGAAAAGGCAACTGCAGGCTGTGTTGGCGTCTGTTGACGTTTGGTGTGTTTTCAAAATGATGTTAGTTTCGCTTCGTACTGTAGTGCATTCAGGGTGAACCTTCAAAAGGCCTCCGTTTTCAGTGTTTTGATCTTTTTCCCCCTTCAGTGACAAACTAAATGTCAGGTGTTAGCAGAAAAATCTGCTTAGAGCTGCTTTGAGCTAATTCATAACTGCATTCGTAACTGCACTGCTGATATCTTTTGTCCACACGCATTTCCGTCTCCGATCATCAGGGGGATAAAACAGATAAAACAATGAATGTGGACTGATTATATTATATATAAAGATTATAAACAATAACTGATAAAATATGTGTTAACATCCGCACATACGATACTGTAAGCTATAGAACAAAAGTCACATATCGTTATGGAAGAAACGATCGAACAAATTTAAAAGAAAAAAAAATGTAAGAAGTGCCTGCCTAGTTAGCATAATAATATGAAAATGTGCCTCGAGTTCAACATACAAGAAACAGTATTTAGTGTCATTTTTTTCTTTTTGTCAAAGCTATACAGTGTAGTTCTACATAACAGCCAGTCTGAAAAAGAAAGGACTTGTAAAGGGGTATAGCAACATTAAACCTGCATTCTGTGAATTTATCATTCTTTGAACGTTTTTTTTTTCTAGTTTGACAAATTTGACAATATTTGTAGTTGACAGATTTGATCATGGATTCATCACCACACTGGTGTATATGTAAATGAAATTGAGCTATGATGGCTGATCTTCACTAGTTGGGCAATCTGAGTAAAGTTTACAAAATTGTAAGAGTCAGAGTGATTTGGAGAGATTTAAAAGAAAATAAAAAGAGACAGTCGGTTTCCTCTTTCTTGCACGATAAGCGGGAATTAATTGTCATTTGTCATTGCTTTCAGAAGGAAGAGATTTAAGTTTGATCAGAATATCTAACTATATGAAATTTAAGGAGGATCTTTGAGAACAGTAGACTTATCAACACGTCCTTTGATGTTTAGATTATAATACATAACAATGCAAATGAACACAAGAATCAGAGATTTAATATCGCATATACTGAATCGCTTTTTTCAGTATACAAGGTGGTATGTGTAATTGGAAAATGCACGTATCGAAGTACTTGGGATTCGAATTAACAACATGAAATGAAAAATGTCAAAACTCAGTTTGACATCTGTGCAGTCATAATCTAGCCTACATGATCTTCACAATCAATCTGTACAAATGCGTGTGTGCATGTATACATAAAACATACCTGTTTCATATCATTTCATTTTATCTTCACTTCTCAATGAGAAATACATCAAATAAAACAAAATTGAATTATGTGTGATATCCAGCTTGGATGCACATGTATAGAACATAACAAACAAACATATAGAACATGGCGGTAAATCTATGCACATTTGAATCTAGATAAAAATACCAAAGAAATTCCAGTTTAAACCGAGTGTGGCGACCGAGATAAGGAGCATGGATACTACTTAGGACCAAATCAAAGAAAAGAAAAAGAAAAGACAATAATACTCAGGGATATAGCAAATTCTTCTCAAATACACATAAGGAGAACAAACAACATACTGCAAACAGATTAATTCAATTCAATTCAACTTTTTTTTCCACATAATCATTAAATGGATACAAAGGATACATAAAATGTGATATAATGAACACCAAGTGGAATATACAAACTAAAAGAACAATACACATAAGATACCATATTCACCAAAAGGTGTTTCAACAAACACAAAGTGAATTACAAAGAAAGAAAATAACATAATGGATGATTTGTGGAGGAACCATGAGAAGTTTTTATGGAGATTCCATAAAACTTGTAAGTAAGATCCCCAACGAGTACAGAAATAAAAGAGAGTATTACTGTGTGTGTGTGTGGGGGGGGGGTATCTAAATGTCATTTAACCGGATACATTTGAAAAATCAAACAAATTAAAATATCATAACAGATACAGAAAACTCTACAAATTCTACGAAATTTTTGTCAACAGGTTCTTTTTCAATTTTCTTTTAAATGAATTCAACGTTAATCAATCTTTTATACTACTTGGTAAATCATTCCACAATTTTGGTCCTTGATAAGTTATAAATGAATGTGAAAATTTAGTTTGTCCATACGGAACTCGAATATGAAATTTTGATCTTGTATTACGATTATGAATATCAATATTCTTTACAAATAATGAACTAAATAACTCTGGTAATAATTCTTTGCTATATGAAAACATAAATATGGCAAGATTATACTCATAGAGTTGATATATTGGTAAAATATTCAATCTAATAAACAATGGTCTAGAATGAGAATGTTGTTATGATGGCAGTACTGACAGTATAGTATGATAATGCGATCTGGACATTCAGAAAACTATATTTGGATCCTCAGGAGAAACTGTGGAAGTATTGGGAATAGAAAAACATACACAAACAACATTCAGGAATGATCTACCGGTCAACTGCGCTGACATGAGAACAACAACACCAGCTGTAGCCGCGCTCCCGAAGTCTTTAGAGTAGGAAAAACACTGCCATGGTATCGTGCAATTTGAGAGCACAAACAGCCAGGCTCAAGTCCATCAAATTTGCATGACAACAACCAAGCAGGACTGCATAGCAATATATGTATATATATATATATATATATATATATATATATATATATATATATATGTGTGTGTGTGTGTGTGTGTACACACACACACACACACACACACACACACACACATATATATATATATATATATATATATATATATATATATTATGTAGGCAAATAAAAGAGGACGTATTAGGCCGACACACAAAGGTACTAAACAATGAAATACAAGTACTTGGATCTGATTTCACTTACATAAAAGAGAAGAGAAAATGACACGGCACAAGAAAAGTGACCACCATCTTCTAAAGCTCAGTGTGTAGTCGCAATGGGAATAACTTGCCAGGATACACCCCTGCCACCCTGCCATAACATGCCGGTATAAGCCTCTAGCTGTTTTTAGCGCAGAGATAACCTAAAGGTTGAAAGCCATATACAACACTATACGCGATAAAATAAGTCGCCAATGTTTCCGATTTGATTCTGACAACTAAACGGTACAATGAAAGGTCATTTCATTTGAAGACCGTGATACAGATGTCTGCACACGTGCAGCGGAGCAACCGCCCACCAGCCTAGATTTGTGGTAAAGCTGCGAAACTGCCTGTGTGAAGACTGGCCTTTTTTTTTTCATCCTAAGTTAAAAGCCCATATTAGGTTACGACAATGGTAAATTATTTTAAAAAAAAGATGAGTGAGCGCCGTAGTTTTCAAATACAATAGTTGGCGGGAGAAATATCTACTTTTAACCCTACTTGGAATTCGAGGACCACATATGTTGGAAATGTCATCAACATATGAATATACGAATACGAATACGAGATACGAAATATGCGAATACGATTTGCACTGAAAGTTCTTCAATGGTGACCATGCTGCACTTTTTTCCCCTACACTCTACACAAGTTTTCATAGCTTTTGAAAGAATGTTCTGATTTCATTCATCCCTGATAAAAACACGTAAAAGCAACAAATCAAATTAGACAGAATGAATGACTGGAGTAAACATGTTTACGTACGGCAGTCCATAACAAATCTCGAAAAGAATGCGATCGATAGCTTTTCCAATTTGGCAAGTAACCGGGCTTTGTTTTTATCTTTTTTTTTTAACCAAGATATCGTCAGCTATATCTCCTACTTCTTTCAATGAATTCTAACTTTCGACGCGATGAATACAAGAAAAAAAAATCGATAATGGCAGTATAGCGAACAGATGGATAGACAGGCATGGTTGTGATCGAAAGACACACAGATGAAATGTTCTGATAACATAATGTCATAGGCCTACTTTGTGACTCTCTCTCTCTCTCTCTCTCTGTCTATACGTATATATATATATATATATATATATACGTATATATATGTATATATATATATATATATGTGTGTGTGTGTGTGTGTGTATGTATGTATATCTATATATATATATATATATATATATATGCACACATTTGAAATTCAAATCACGCAGAAAGGAGTAGGTATTAGTTTTCTGATATTTTTCTTTTTTTTTTCCCCGAGGGCATTAACTCTGTTTGCTTGCTAGTAAACTGAAGCTTATAGACACAGATGCCATGGATGCAGGCAAATAATGAGGCAGTCGCAATTTTAAGGGATTCGGTATATGTTTATTCTTTTTAGTTATTGTCTTTTTGGGATAGATACTGCAGTATAGGGACATGGTATATCCAACTATTCGGCGTCGTCTAATATGATTGACCAATATCCGAGCATAATTATATTTTGTTGTAGCGTGGCTTAAGTGCAGCGACCTCTGTGACTGCCAAAATGGAAGACCACGGGTAATGTATGACGACATGCTATAGTGGATATGGTTTTGATTATGGGCAAGAGAAATATTTCCCCTTTTTAAAGGAACGCTTGGATGACATTGGATCATTTTATGATCTAATCTAAGACAGGACGGTCATTATCATGCGGTAGAATTCCAACTAATTCTCTCTTTTAAGTCCTGGATAATTCCTGATGCAGGTGAACGGGTTTTAATCTGTTTTACTTCATGCATTGACCGTCATGACATCATGCTTTATTCCTAGCAAAACAAAGTCATGATACAAACAAAATTCACTTGCGACGGTATGTTTTTTTTTTCTCGAAATTACAATCGGACAAGGAGAGCTATCGAATGGGATAAGATTAACTCGTATGTGTTTTGTGCTTGCTAAACAGTTCTCTTTTTGACTTACATGCAACCAAAAAAATAATAAAATAAAAAGAGAGGAAATTTCTGTTATTTAGCAACATACACAATCCTAGCTGTCGGCATATACAAGAATTGCATTGTATTTCAAAATTTAGGTAACTCCTTTAATGTCACATTGGAGATTATATACCAAATCATTACATACTTACCATTTGCAAAGTTAAGGCGTAAAAACATTTAAAGTCAAAACTTATCCCCAAAAATAAAGTTACGAAAGACATCTATTCTTCTGTTCGAGTTGTGCATATGCAAGTTATGTACATAATCAAGCAAGCAATGCAAAAGGTGAACGCCGACTTTAAAAAAAAAAAATCTTGGTATTACATTAAAAGCATGATCTTCCTGGAACGCGTTATAGCCATTTCGAGGTTTCTACACGCACCGCTCACTCATTACATCAGCTGCAAGTTTGAGAAAACATTACGGGTACAGGGAATGATCTTCCGACATACGTGGGGGGGGGGGGATTCCTCTTATTATTGTTTGCCTGAACTAACACTAACACGAACACTTTCATGTAGGTCCCAAACATACTTCGATTTCGATTTCGACCATCAGCTATCATCATAATTACTATGTATATCATGTATGTACATTATTTTATTTGTTTGTTTGTTTATTTTGTACATTTTACGAGGCACAAGGACTTGCTCTATTTCTTTTGATGTAATATTGATATATGAGAAGTATGAAATAAATTGAACTTGAAAAAAAATATGAATTAGTGAATAAGCACAAATTGATATCAAATTTCAAACGAATTTTCAAAGGGATACGTATATGAACCTTTTCACTTTAATAATCATATAAAGGCTACTCTGGAAAACCTTCTTAAAGTATGATTATAAGAAAGAGAATGTTTTTGATGTCCATTTAGAAATTCGAATTTGTCGCTATTCAGCTTGAGCCCATTAGATATCGACCATTCAGTCATCAGCTACAGTACAATATATAATCTGTGGAATTACATACATGACTTCAGATTCTTTTTGAAGCAAGATACTAGGTGTTACAAAAAAAATCCCACTCTTGATCCTCAATAGTTCAAAAACTAAGCATCAGATAACACTGCAATTGATATGAGTAATAGCTTAATAGTGTTCAATTTAGTTGGAGGTGATTTGAATATGAGAGCATGACTGAGTTTCGTTAAATCCATGATTAATTTTAAAGTTAGGTTCCGGATTTTGGTCAAATTTGAACTCTCTGTACAGAATTGAACTTTACACAAGAACCAATGATGTGTATGGAGTGTGTGCTTACAATGACCCTTAACAATAGACATGAATACCACGAATACCATCTTTTCATAGCTCTGCTGACTAGGCTTCTGGACTCTTGCTCCAAGACACATGACTGCCATATCAATAATTAAATGATGGATTGCCCTGGGCACTGCTAGTCTGAATTCATGGTAAAGGGTAAAATACATGCACATGAAAAAAAAAATAAACACATATTTTCATGTGGTTGCATAAACTACATTTCAGGATGAATAAAGACTAGCTGTGATAGTGGAATTTCTCATGAATATGTAATAGAGCATTCAAACCTTGGCCATTGTTCAGGACCATTGTCTGGGTGTTAACCACACACTCCCATATACACCAATTGCTCCCTGTGCAAAATTAAAGTTTTGTACAGAGGGTTGAAAATAGAGCACAATCTGAAACCTAACATAAGAATAAATCTCGAATTTAAAGAAACTGATTTATGCTTTCATTTATAAATTACCTCCAACAAAATTGTACACTATTCAGCTATTGCTCATATCAATGTCAGTGTCATTTGATACATAGTTTTTTAACTATTAGGGATCAAAAGTGGATTTTTTTTTTGTAACACCTACTACAAATACAGTATTATCAACATAAAACCTATTTTCAACACCTCATAATTATATGAATCAATTCAAGTTTCCAAATGGGAAATGTATTAAGAAAACGAAGTGTGTGTGTGTGGGAAGGGGAGGGGGGGGGGGACACCGTGTGTATACTTCATGGTCAGTAGACTTGTTTTCTCTAAAAACAACTTTTTGTGTGCGTCCTCACACGTATGTTTTAAGTCACGTGAGAGCCTTTCATTAAATTCCGAATCTTTCAGACACGGTGATTTACTGGAATCCTCGAGCAAGCACATTGTATTCCAGGCATGAATATGTTGGTGTGTTTTGTGTTTGTCTGTGTGTGTGTATGTGTGTGTGTGCTCATAGAATAAATGATGAACATGCCCGAGGCAATATAGATAATGTTATTGACTTAAGTTCAGAATCCGAACATCATTGAGGGACCAGTGTTTAACGTAGACTCCAACCATGGACTCTGCGTACATGCATTGCCAAAAGCGTATAAAGGGTTTTAATTGCCTTCTTCAGAGGACGAGGAGGAGGAAACAACGCGATAATGACAACGCACGGTGAAGGATTTCGCAATTAATCTTCATTAATCAATTCATCTTAATTCTAATCAAGGCGACGTCAGCTGCAATTTGTGGGGCATGTACAGAAACAGAGACGC
This sequence comes from Diadema antillarum, assembly GCF_040938485.1. NCBI lineage: Eukaryota > Metazoa > Echinodermata > Echinoidea > Diadematoida > Diadematidae > Diadema > Diadema antillarum. The sequence goes on from NW_027270980.1 coordinate 645,210, forward strand.
AGGCAAACACAGCTACGCGGCCAAACGCTGATTAGTTTGCTTCTATTTCTGCTGCTGCGTCTTTTACCACGGTGCATTTCAGCGCATCGCTTATTTTTACATTTCATATAAAGATTACGAAGACTATATACGCGTACAGAATTCCATTTAGGGCCTACATCATCATTGGCGTCCACACCTTTGATGCGAGACCATCAAAAGAACAAACATTCACAAAACCAAACTACGAAACAAACACACAAATAAACAAAAAAAAAAAAAAACCTTGGAAGCAAAATAATCACAAAATTTTAATGACCCTAGATTGATAGCCACGAATGAGGTGTAAACTTCCATTGCACAATGGTTGGCAACCTTATCTTTTCTTAACCGTCCTATACCTTTGTCAGAATAATACGAGACATCAAAAAATCTGAGGTAGTAAAATGGACATGTTGATACCGGGGATACTGGCATTAAATGGAATGCCGAAGGACAAAATCGCACTGCTTTTAATACGTCTATATTGTGATATCCCAGCGAGAGCATTCCTCACAGCAACTATTGACAGAAGTGTGGATGTGAACTGTCTTGTTTTTGTCAGCGAACTGACAACACAGTAAACAAACAAAAAACCAAAGTCAATAAATTCCATTCCGCATGTATAACTATCGAATCACGTAAAGATAGATATTACGCGTAAGACGTACCCAACTAGAAATTATTTCGATTACTATAGTAATTATATCCCGCGGAACTGTAATTCGCGAATGCGCCCGATTTGGGAAATGAAGGGCATATTTCACATAGGGTAATATACATTTCAAAGGGACCCAGACACGGGATTCAAAAAGATGCTGTTGGATAGCGTATATTGATCGCCACCATCTAACTTGCAAAGATCGACGATTTAAACAGCAAAGGTAGTGAATATTGTCAGTCAAAGTACGTCGTAATGCATGCGCTCTCTTTTGGGCAGATTCACTGTATATAGCGTCAGTATGGTTCACGTGCATGTTGGACTAGACCGATTAGGCCCTATATCGATTTAATGCAGATCGAGATTTAGTCTTATGCCCCATGTCCCCTTCCACAGAGCATATTGCTCGTGGGACACATTTCTGTTTCTTCCGGTCACCCACTGAAGTGTATGGTATCACAGTCTGATGAACCCAGTGTTTATCGGTTGACTGTCGGGTCAGTGTCGGATGTTTCGGGCGTGATCCGATCAGACAGATCGTCCAATGAAGGAACTATGTTAAGAACTTAGTTCGTCATCAGGCGCCATTTCCTTTCACAAGTCGAGTCAGTGTCGGATAAGTGTCTAGTCAGTCCGATGTGTGTCAAATTTGCGTTGTGCGGCTAACGGATACGTCCATCTGACTTATAACAGTCTGTTGAGTGTCCGATGATAAGCAGTGATTATTGTGATGATTATAATAATTATCGGACAGGCTAACTTGAGTCAAAGTTTTAGGGCTTTTCTAAGCACTGGTAGTCACCTTTAGTGAGCTTTGATGCTAGTCCCTGGAGCTTGCTGGCCCAGATTTCATCGGAATTCGTCGGAACGCTGAAATCTTTCTGTTTTAGGAATCAGATGAGCCTCCGATGTCAGTGGAAATGGGAAGGGGGGGGGGGGGAGATTACGCTTACACAGTAATTCAGTAACTATACTTACCAGTCACACGCATTTACAAGCAAACTTTGTCTTTGAAGAATCCGTATAGTAGGCCGAACCAGCCAAGAAGAAACGGACGGAGATTGACATCATTTTGACCATGGACCTACTACACAATATGGACTAGTAACGAAGGTCTTTCTTTGATCCCATCATGGACCTACTAACGAATGGTCATGGACTTTCAACGAAACCTACCACTTTGAAGTACGAGATCCGCCGCCACCTGACCACTGCTGACTATGCGCATCTCAATAGGCGTTTTCACATCAGCCCGATAAAAATCCAAGCTCGAGATATTTTTTAATTTCCTAAGTCAGAAAATAGCGCGCTATTTCGAAGCATCGGGCTGATGTGAAAACGCCTAATGATTACATAGTATTATTACAGGTGTCTCAAAAATGATGATTGCATAATCATGCATCGTCACTGACAAAAGAATTGTTTCCCTAATTCCGGTCTTATTTGGCTGATGCGCCTTTTCAGACTGAAACGTCTTTGAATAAACGCCAATGATGAGAAGCAGCAAACCTCAGAACATGACTGATCTCGTTTCATTGGATTGGAAATTACCGATCCGCTCGCTAGCGCTCAAACAATATGACTTTGCCTGATAGCAAGACAGACATCATCTTCCCTTGCTATCTGTCTTTACTCTGGAAAAATGTGCGGAAAAGGTGGAAAATGAGATAACAAATCATGATCAATTAGCTAAAACTTAGCTATCTCTTCAAACGTACATGCATTTCGCTAATGAAAATGTCTGAGCGGTGATGTATCAATACATACCACAACTGCACATGCATTTTCCTTGATTTAAGACAGTTGTTATCTTCTGCTTATTTAGTTTATCGATTTTTCAAAGCTGCGTTGTGTTTTGCCCCGGCTTGTCGGCGGCGAAGTTCATATTACGATCAAAGCAGGGAAGAATGTTCAAAATGCTTTTGTGACACTTTTGACATAGACAGAGACCTGCATTAATTAAGGAAATGATGAATGTCCATGTGTAGTGGGTCTATGATCCCATCATCACCACCGCCACCTGATTATGTGCATCTTAATTAGTATATTCAGGTGCTTGAATAATGACGATTGTGACATCGTGCACTGACACTGACAAAAGAACCATTCCCCTCATTGCGGCCTATTTTGCTGAGGTGCCTTTTCAGTCTCAACTGCCTTTGAATAAACACCGACGAAAGGGAGCAACAAACCCGAAAGCATGACAGTTTTCCTATCACAAAATTGAAAATTACTGAAGTGGACACTTGTGGACAAGCAGGTAACATGACTTAATGATAAGACATATGTCATCTACATTTAATGTCTATGTTAACTCTGGAACAATGTGCGAAAATGGGAAAGCTTAGATTACAGATCACAACCAACCTGCCAAAATAATTGTTTTCTCTTGTAAAGTACGCGGATTTCGCAAATGAAATTACTTGAGAGATAATTTCTCAATGCACACTACAACTGCACATGCATTTTTCTTGATTTAAGAGAGTAGGCCTAATTATGTTCTGCGCATGTAGTTTTTAGATTTCTAAAAGCTCTGTCTTGTTTTTATCCAGGCTGTGGCTGTCGGCGGTAATGATAAGATCAAAGCAGGAAAGCATGTCTAAAATGCTTTTGTGCCACTTTTGACAAAAACAGGTGCACGAATTAACTAACGAGCGATGAATGTCCATGTGTAGTAGGTCCATATTTTGACCATTTTTGACATACTCACGTTACAAATCGGTTTCATTCGAACGTTCGGAACAAGGCAGATGCGTAAAGAGTGGTTCCATGCTCCAGCGCCCTCTTAAATCCTAGGTCTGTTTCCCCGCTTACTTCCCCTGGCAGATAATGCCATCAAATTTGATTTCTTTCTTTCTCTAAGATTTGTGAAGTAGAGAATGTTGTGGAAAAGTCCCCGTTTATGTGCTCTTAGTTTGTACATATCGGTACAATATTAAAAAAAGGTTGAAACCTACAGGACATCAGCTCAATGCTCGTTTCAGGTTCACTGCACGTAAGTACTTAATTGTCATTTGTCAACGAAATTAATGCTTATGTATTTTGGTGCAATCATCGTGGTTACAAAACAGATGACGTTACCATGACGTCAAAAGAAAGCCATATTCCCAGCTAATGAGTTCTAATGATACCATGTGAAGATGTATTCAAAGCTATGAAATATTTTACTTCCAAAGAAAGCATTTGATATCTCACACACGAGATTCACAATAATGACTCCTTTTTCAGAGTACACGAGTCAAAATAGCAGAGGTATATTATATTGAGTAAAATATGTATAGTGAAACAAATAAAAATACGCTTCACATGTATCTTTTAAACAGTTTAGTGAATTCATATTCTTAACATTATATATATACAATGTGATAAGATAGATGAGTCAATCTTCATAGGAAGTTTACCATATGAGAAGGATGAGTAACCATCTTTACTTTTTGTTTTACTTCTACAAAACTCAATCATTTTCACTTGAAAAGATACCAGCACAAACTAAATTTGTAACTCAGATAATTACCAGCTAAAATATTGTGTAAGGATATCGTATTGTGAGCTAGCCTTGTTTTGCCTTAAACAGAAAAAGAAGAAGAAGACGAAGAAGAAGAAGAAGAAGAAGAAGAAGATGATGATGATGATGATGATGAACAGATACTGGAGGTCGTGAAAAGCCATGAAGAGGATTGCTGAGAATTATCTGCCATTGACGACCACAGTCAATTTTTATACGTCGGGTACTAGTATATTTCCTGACTTCTCCATGGTCTTCGATACAATCAATCACAAAATTACTCTTACATAAAGTGTATCATTATGAGACACGAGGGAAATTAGCCTTAGAGTGGTTCTGGGATCACATGACATATAGACACCAGTATGTCACTTTGCATGAAATTGAATCCTCCTCCAAGCCCATCATAATAATCTGGTGTTCCATCACAAAGTTCCCTTCAAAGGGGTCGTATAGTTTTGGTTGAGACCTAATTTCAGGTTTCTAACATTTTTTGGTGAGTTGATGAGAAACCTCTTATGAAATATGAAAGAGTATACTAATTTCATGAGGAATTCAACGTTTATTTTATGAAAATTGGTTTTTGAAATGGCTGAGATATCCAAAACAGAGCAATCCTAATAAAGTGTGGGGCCCACCTTTTATTACGATTGCTTTGTTTCACTTTGTTTTGAGATATTTCAGCCATTCCAAACCCGATTTTCATCACAATAAACTTTGAATTCCTCTTAAAAGGTATGCTCTGTACTATATATTTCATAAGTGTTTTCTTGGTATCTCGCAAAAAAGTTAAAAGCCCCATTCTCATCTCCGCCAATACTGTACCATCCCTTTAAGGACCCTAGCTTTTTCTTTACCACAATCGATGACATTATATTCTCATCGCAAGCTTTGCAATTCATTTTATTCCCTGATGACTCCGGCGGCGTCTGTTACTTTATCCATAAAGACCCTTATGTTCTCCTCAATTCAATGTACCATCAATAATGAACTCATCCTCCTCGAACGAATTGATTCAATATAAGAAACTTGATCTAAATGCACATACCACCCCCAAACAAATACAACGACATGACATTTAGTAACTTGATTGAAAATCTTCCTGGTGAAATAACACGTCGACATTTTACTGTAAATCGTACAAGATTAACTCGCTTTGAGGTCTTCATGTGGATGAATATCTGAATTGGAAAACTCATTGAAGTTAATAATCATGTAAATACATTTTCATCAGGGAATGCAGGAGTTACTGAACGACTGGAATCATAAAAAAAAATATTTTGATAATGATGAATTCGACCATAATGATATTCCACTTGAATCGAGGCATACTTGCATGGGAAGGCTCTGTGCATTTGGAAAAAATCTTTATACACAGAAAAGAATTTTTAGAAATATTCATGATGGCAATTTTGGAGCTCACACGGCTCCTCTCTATTTGTTGGAGAAAATACTTGAAACTGGTGATATCATTCCGATAATGCTGGGCTGCTAATGTTTGAATTAAAGAAAAATGATTAACTATTAGTGATAGAAATATAAAAATAATGAAGTACATGTATATTCCACGAAACAAAGCTCCCTAAGATTACGTATACTAAACAAACAAATACCACAAACAAAACTACTATCATAATGCTCAACACTTTATAATTCTTTGAGTCCTTCTCCTGAAATAAGACATATATAAGTGTAAATCATTACTAATAAAGTTTCGAACTTTATTGAATTGATTTTGCTTCATGTTTATGAGTGAAAGTGGAAATAAATGTCAATGTCAATATCAAAGGTACATGAGAAGTAACGTAAGCTGAAGGTAGGAACAAATCGCCATAAAAGTAAATCATCTTAATAATGAAATCAACAGAAGCCAAAGTTGGCTCTTTGACGATAACCTCGTAAACAAGATATTGTTGCTATTGCTGTATGTTATGTAAATCTGCGTTTAATTATCTAGGTTATTATACCTGAAATGTCATTTTTACAATGAGCCTATATAACACGTGTTTGTGTGTATGTGTGTGTGGGTATCGACAGGGAAAAGAAGTGCCAACACCCACACACATAAAATTGTACAAACAAGTTGTTTTTCAAGTACCTGGTAATACTGTATCATTATGATGAGTACTTTCAGGGGTTCTTAAAATCAGGATTTGCCAGGTTTAACATTGTTTAATGCATGGAGAAGTTCATGTTTTTGAGTCCAAAATACACAAACGAAAGGAAAGAAAAAATAAAGAGTAGGCCGTATGTAAAATCTTTTCATATCATCTGCATATGAAATAAAAGAGCTGTGCCATCGGCTGGTATATAGTATTGGAAGTGTGGGTTGGATTGGGATGTCATTTCAAGACCACACACACACACACACACACACACACACACACACACACATACACACATTCTGAAAGAAAAAGTAAGTTCACGCGTAAAAATTATGGCCCGGTTGCAAGAGTCCTTGACTGAAATTGATTGATCTGAAATACTTACTTTGCCATATTAAATTCTATTTTATGACTTTTGATATATTAAATTGTAACTTTGCCAAATATTCATATTCCACTAGTCAGAGTAAAGTTGCATGATTATAAACGAATTCCGAATCTCCCGGGTGTTGAAGTCGTTATTGCGTTCATTTAATCGCAAAAGTAAGTTATATTACGCTTTCAAGGCTAAACAAACAGAATAATAGAATGACACATAAGAACGCACAAATACCTTCACTGAAATAATGTTGCGTGTAGAGAAAAGCTTGACTTTGTTGAAAGAGGAAATGCACAGTACTCTGATATTTAATACGCATAAAGGAAGAAAAAATACTTCTGAAATAATGTATAATGGGTACAAAATGGAAGTTGTTGTTGTTATTTTAAAGATCGAAAGAAGAGAGAGAGAGAGAAATGGAAGACATTTACATTTTCTGCCAGTGGCCATAACCTTTCTAAACCGATGATTGTTTTCAACTTTTAATTTTTTCTTCCTTGTATCGACACACACACGCACAAAAAATTCCTTTGTATCGTTCATTATTTACCTTTCACAAAAAGTTACGGTTATGATAGCATTGTTAGTGTATTTTCAAAGACGTAATTCTCTATATTGTCGAACCCCTATCTTGTTCATTTCTAAGCTGTTAATGACGGTTGAGCAGGCACCAGATACTATAAGAATAATTCAAATTCTTAAAGATGTAATAAGAAATATTTGAATAGCTTTATTCCCATGCCACTTTTGCCTACCATATCTAAATTATTCACAAAAATGTTATACTCTGGAATTATACATTATAGAAAAATAACGCTACGCCAAAGAATATATAACATGCAACTTTATATGGATTGGCAAAATGTCTCGGATCAACGATAAGTTCCGGCATATTCAAGGAGTCTTCCTTAAAGTCTGCAAGGCCTTCGACAGGATAACCATGACATTGTTCTGTATAAATTCAACCGCAAGGGAAGACCTTGGACTGGTTCAGAAATTTGGTGGAAAGAAAACAATTTGATTTTTGAAATCATACACACGCAAAAAAAAAGTCTTTGAACCCAATTGATTGTGGATGCCACGGAAAAATATTGTTGGATTGTTTCTGTTTATACCCTATTTCAATGATTTTCCAAAATCCTCATAATTTTGTTCTCTTCTTTATATCATTAGCTGACGATGTTTTATTCAATACCACGAATGTAGAACTGAAAAAAGTAATGCAATGATTAAGAGCAAATGGAATATCCCTTTATTTAAAGAATCAAAAGCGTTGTTATTTAGTAATACTCTTAATGAATTGCCACATGATGATATAACTTTTGGAAATGAAACTTTTAAACAGGTTCATTCAGTTCCATTCAAACAGTAGATAATCAGCTCACTTGGATTCAAAACATGAATCGTATAATTTCCAGAAATATATAGGAGGAAGCAATCAAGTAAAGTTTTGTTTTCCTGTTAAAACGTTATCAATGTTACATTCAACTTTGACGTATACTTACGGAATTATAGCGTGGGGTAACACACATTTTCCTCACATAGATAGAATACAACTGTACCTTTTTGGCAGAAAAGGGCACTTCGCAAGCCAAGAGTATTGTTTCCAAGCAGTTTTATACTGACGAGTTCATTAAGAGGGTAGTAGTTTTAAAGTCGGAAAATGCTTTTAGTATTGCTGAGTCAATTAAATTCACCTAAAGCTTTAATGATAACTCCCTACCTTTTTTGAAAACATATTCAGTAACAATAAAAGCACTCATGAACACGCCACTCGTAAAACAAATGATACCATTGCCCCTGTAATACTCGAACCCACTTCATCAAGAAGAAGCAAAAAAAAAAAGTTAATGCCTAGTGGCGCTAGATTAGAGAAGTTCCTTTAAAAACGGAATAGACTTTCACAGTATTAAATAATTATGTACAAGCTTGAAGAAATTTCTCATTAACTTATAATAATGTAACCTTTTATTCGTCTATCTGACTCGGAATCGTTTGTGTTTCTTTCTCCCGGCATAGCGGAAGTGTTTACCTGTTTTCACTCATTCTCTCTCCTCCCCCCCCCCCTCTCTCTCTCCCTTTATCCTTCTTTTCCCTCGCGTTCTTCGATTCCAGTTTAATTTTTAGCAGCCCCTCCATTTTCACCTCCAGTCTTCCATGAAACAAGACGTATTTATATATGTTATTACGTTACATGAAATGTATTGTTATTTCGCCGTGTGTAATATACATGCATATTGTTAGAAATGAAAACAAGATTAAACGAAAGAAAAAAAATTAATAAGTATGCATAGGAAAACAAATGATGACATCATCAGTTCCCTGGCTACCCCAAAGTGAATAGTTTTAACCTAGGAATGTATACTCCGTTCACATACGCTAACTACAAGGTGAGTGATCTGGCAAGAAAGGGCATACCCAGTGCCATGGCGATATAAGAAACAGAGCGTTTGGTCTCGAGTTTAAGAATTATACGGTGAGGCAAAATTGTGTAACAGTTTGTACACCCAAACACAATAATGGTACTGGATTCTTTGTTCAATTCTCTGCCATTTAAGAGCATAAGTAAGCGCTTGTGCTGACATGTAATAACCTCCATTCAATACTAAGCGAGCATATTCGTTTTGGTATTGCTGCAATCTGATTAAATTTGTCTTTGTCAGAGACCCCCATACAGCACAACTTTACATTAATCGATATGTGGAAGTATGAAAGAAAAATACAACTGATTCATAATTTTACGTGTCAAACACGATTTGATTCCTCTTATACACAACAATAGTATCATGATGACGCAAGAATTGTAACGGAATATCCCACACGCCATGAAGGGGTGACCACTCGAGAAGAAACTGGATGGGGCCACAACTTGGAATGTTCTCATTACACTTGTCATCAGGGATTGAACATATTCCCTATTCCATATCACTGTTGAGTTTGTTTGTTTTTTCCTATAGCTTTGCTCTTTTAGTACTGAAATTGCTGCAAGAGATCAATACGATGTCATCGCACTCTTCATGTTTTTGTTTTACATTTCAATCATATGACTTACAAGACCTTGAACTTTTATTCGTAGAGTTTACAATGTATTATAGATGGTTTTTAACCATACGGGAATTACAAGTGCTCTGTCAAATTTTCTAGTGGTATTGCACGAGAAGAGCAAGGGTTTGGAAAACTACAAACGTCCTCATCCCCTTCCAAGATAGAACAAAATATTACGCTGCCGGAAGGCGATAGAATGATGAATGGGTTGCCAGCAGATGTCTCGAGCGTGTTCGTCATTCAGAGCGACTTTCTCTCTTGCAAGAGTCCAAGACGGGTTATCCACGTAATGAGGAATTATTCATCACTTTCATCAATAACCATCAGTTATTTTTGGAGCCCATTTAACTCAGATGTATTCGCCGGCTTAAGTTTTGATTATACATAATATTTCTGTATTTTTTGTTAAAGATAGGGTTAAACACAATTATGATTATATCATTTTCACCGTGGGACATTGATTTTATATATATATATATATATATATATATATATATATATATATATATGTGTGTGTGTGTGTGTGTGTGTGTGTGTGTCTGTCTGTGTGTGTCTGTGTCTGTGTCTGTGTCTGTGTGTCTGTGTCTGTAAGCTAGCCTTACTTTAGAATAATCACTGTAACCCTCCGATACAATGGGCTCCAGAAACATCAAATTTCATATTTTTGTTGGCCTGAAAAAAATTACGAAAAGCATAGAATAGGATGAAGTGCTTAAAAACCACATACTGTGACTGAGAATTAAGAAAGGAAAGCATTAAAAGTGAAATGATTTCATGATACATGAAAATCATTTACGAACCTTGGTAATTATGTTGAAATTGGCAAGTATGATAAAGGACTAAATACCACACAAAACATATCAAGCATTGAATTGAGGAATATATACGATTTTCAATGGCACCACCGCATTCAAGAAATTAATGTAATTGATACAGGGCAACCTAGTTCTATCAAGGGGTTCTATTATCATAGGGTAGATTGAATTTGGCCGTAAGGAAAAAAAAACAACAACAACATATTGGCGTGTAATGATTAAACAGTGAGCCGCGAGTGATTCTCTCTATTCTGTGTGAAAAGCAACAAAAAAGTATATAATGTAAGTAATCATACATTTTAACGGCCCCGATTTGGGCAACCAAAACATATTAATTCTTAAAAGATGGGACTTTATATATATTTCTGGTGGCCTCGGACGCCCCGGGCCACCGGCTACTGCTAATGTCGAACCTTGTTTATACCCATGGCTACAAAAGTATAATGTTCAAGGGAATCTTTCGAGACGTGCATCACAATCCCACCGTCCTTTCAGAAGCCATTAATGGAAACGTGAAACCAAATTGTCTCAACACAATCATGGAGAATTACAGAAGCAGAGACCCGTATGAAAGTCACCGAGACATCATGAAATCAATTCAGCACGTCCAGACCAAAATATCATCGAGTGTGCAACTTGATCGGGATGATAATTCTTGTATCACCACTGCTGCGACACGTCGCGCGGGAGAACATGCATTGCTTTGCTCCACGTGCCGCCGCCACCGCCGCAGCGAACCACGCATATCTGATTTTGCAGCAGACGGCTGGGGAAAAGCCGGCAAGATACGGAGAGGTTGTGACAGTCGCCTGCCGATGACCAACCCGAGTGAGACCGATAGGGGCGCCACTTTACTCCATCTCTCTCTCTCCCCGTTTCTTATTATTTCTCTTATTCTTTCACCCCACTCATTCTCTTCTACTATCTCTCTCTCCCTCTGAAGATGCTACCAAGTAGTGATAGCCTCTTCAATCACCATTCTTCCATAGAGGGTATGCATTTCTCTTTATCCCATCATTTCTGTATGTATCAACGCACACACTTCAGCTGACTGGGACGACTTGAGTAGAAGTGCACATGGTTTTAATACCAATCTTGATGCATGATCAAGGAGCGCAATTTAACCTCACAGTACCATGACGCATTTGTTCACAGGAGGAGATTTCTAAATACGAATTTCTTTTTGTAAGTCTCAACCTTAGTGGGGTTAATTTGTCCTTTGTGAATTACTGTTTTGTTTCATGATAGTTCTAAAGTCATTGGACGTGCTAGTACTTCCAAACATCCGATTTCAGGCAGGAAAAAAAATTATTTTCCTCCGGAAAGAAAGGAATAAATGAAGGTTGTTTTGTCCACTAATGTTAATACAAAAAGTGTATTTTCGGAGTGAAATCTGCACCAGAATCAAGCTGCAGGTCTTCGAATGTATCATTATGAATAGAAAGAGGAATCAATGGTCATGAAAGTTTGCGTTTGTTTTAAACATTTGAATATAATTATAGGTGCTCCATTGTTATAGATGATCTATACCTGCTCAATTCACACACGCACACACACACACATGTATATTTGTATACATGTGACTATATGCATACTTGTGCGTGTGTGTGTGTGTGTGTGTGTGTGCGCGAATGAGTAATATAAGACACAGATTTCAGGTAAAGTCCTTGTACCATGTCATGACAGACGATAAAGTGCGTCTAATTTTACATATTACCTTGTGTACTCTGTGAAAAGAGCATTAAAATAAAGTTTGAATGAATTGAATTTAAAACGTATGATTATGACTTCGCAAGAGCTTCCACAACGGTGGTGATTTTCTCAAAAGACACCGTTTTTATTCGTTTACACGGCTAGCAGGATTATCCTATGTGATTAAACTGGTGATTGAATTCGATATGAAGCAATCTGCCCGTGGCGATTTAGATTGCATGCTTGGCGAATATTCTCAGCCTATGCGTGTAAGTTACTTGTTCGGAAACCGCTTTAAAAAAAGTAATCTGATAAATACAGCTATGAATAGTACACCTTGACAATTTGAATGACGGATTACCACTATAATTCGAGAAAAGAAAAGAAATGATGGATGAATTTGTTACATATTGATCAGCTGAACAGTGGTTGCATTTATACGATACGTTTGCATACGATACGTGCTTTGTCTGTCACTTTTCTTCCCTTGGTGCGTACTGCATAAAACATAGAAATGACACAAGGTTTTCGATATCTTATTCAAGCAATCTTTCATAAATACTCGAGACACAAGCAGCTGACAAGCATGTCTTTGAATTGTTATATACCCTTTACAATATCGCATCAAGCGATCTTTCATTAATACTCGAGACATAAGCATGCCTTTGAATAACCTCTCTCTCTCTTGCTCTAAACATTGTCACTCTATGAAATGGAAAACCGCTCCATACTCAAGTTGACTGATTATGTGAGTTGAGTACAATGAAAAAGCAATCACAGCAGGGGAATGATGATATATCATAACCAGATGTAAACGATGAATGGAATTGATTATGCTGAATTTTGAAATGTTTTCACGAGTCTCGATTTGGTTTCTATACGGCGAGCTATTAGAATGATATTTTATGTGAATAGTTTAGCAACTTCAACTCCCTGTGGAATTGTGAGTCATCACAGGTCTACAATCATTTGACAAGTTATATAGCACGTAACTTTTTTTTCATACCTCGAAATTAGATAAAAATTAATTTATGTATGGGCCAATAGAGTCTTGAGAAGAGATGATATCATTACCCCACCTAGTTTGAATCAGTCCCTGTTTTGTGAAACATTATGTCATACATCGATTTTTCCCATAAATCCAATCTGTTACTTTTAATGTCAATGTCAATGTCAATATTCAGTATGTATATCTTATTTGATAACATTTACAAAAGTATTCCATTACGTATATACCCAATCTATTCTATTTTACTAACTCGTGCAATTGCACACAATTCCAATAGAGTTCAGTTCAAAAGGAAAGGAAATTGTGTAAACTCACGCAGCAAATGAACGTATAGATAGCAACTTGTAAAGGCATTCAAAAATTAATGATTGAGCTATTCTTCTAATAGTCGATTAATGTAACAATTATTGTAGGGCAGAAAAATACGAAAATGATTTTACCGCTCAAAGAATGTTTTCGACAAAATGTCATTCCTACGAAATGCAAACGGGGGTGGGGTGGGGGGGGGGGAGTATCCTGAAGACGAAGAGTTACTTACCGGAATATGGGTGTGTGGGTGTGTGGGAGAGAGATAGACCTTAAATTTCGGAATCTCGTGGTCCACTTTCCCCCAGCAATATAGGCTGCACGTCCGGGGAGCCCAAAGGAACGATTACAGAGCAACTCGGGTTTAAAACGCACAGGGAAAGCAGGCAATTTAGTATCTTGAGAGTACAAGTACCGCGTGGATCACTAAACGGTGACAGAGAGTATTACAGAGAAGACAGCGAGAATGACAAATGATGTTTTCTGCCGAAAACTGCGAATTTAAGTGCAAATGCTCAACTAGAATAGGAAGAGGGGTAAGAGGAGAGTGAAAGAGGGACGTAACGACGCCCATAAAAGCAAACTGCAAACACACAAGTACAGAAATATATCGACTCACATGCACACACACAAACACACGCACACACGCACACACACACACACGCACACACACGCTCACTAACACACACACATACACACACACATACACACACACATTAGAAACACACGTAGACAATACGCACGTGAAGACCGCAACAGTGTCATCACATGCGACGCACTTTCATCGATTTCAAGTGCGCACGTCAATTTCTCTAACAGCCTGGCCGTGTTTGCCGCCACTCCCCAAGTAGCACTTACTCCTTGACAGTGCGGCAGTCAAACGTCGTAACTCAAGTTGGCGTTTTTATCTCCCGAAGCAATGACTCTGCCCAGCGACCTGCACTCCTGAAGTAGCGAATCACACATTCGTATTATCCACTTGTTGATTTCCCGGACACAATTGAGTTTGCATTAAAACGGGATAGCAACTATTAGGCACGGACAACCTTTCCCCTTCTCTCTCTCTCTCTCTCTCTCTCTGTTTTTTCCATTATTTTTGTCAAAAATGCATCAGGGCCATTGGGTATTTCGAATTTCGATTCTCAGTAGAAGTGTATTGTAAAGATCTTAAATAATGATAATGAAACAATTGACCTGAAAAAAAAAAAAAAAAAAATGCGGAACGCCCCGTTACTTCTTTGTGTATGTGTGTGTGTATGTGTGTGTGTGTGTGTATGTTTGCTTGTTCGTATGCGTAGTAGATTATAAAATTTAGATATATCAAAGGTGTTGGTAAAAAAAAAAAGAGGTGTTCGGGTAAAGTATCTATCAAGATCAGACTGGGTATGGTAAAGAAAAAATTATTGGTGAGTCGGTAGGAGTAACTGAGGATATGTTTTAGTTTTTGTTCAAATTGAGCAAAATAAATGATTTTTGAATATACATGTATTAAAAAAAATCATATTATACTGTTTTAAAGTCAGGAAGTTCAGATATTTTATGACCCTTTAACACAATTCGGAAAAAGAATTGAAAAGAAACTGGCGACCATGAGAGGAAAATTAGGTTTGTATTCAATAAATACTATGTTAATAAATGAAGATATTTGAGTAGTTTTCTAAATAAGCCTTTCAATGTTTATTTGATTTATGGAGCGGGGGACCAGGGGGGCATTTCATGAAGCGTTTTGTCGGATATTTCGTCTGACAAAATGTTAAAAGCTACTGACATCCTTGCATCTGATTGGCTGAGAGCAAATTTGTCCGACAAGTTGTCGGACAAAAATGCTTCATGAAATGCCCCCCAGGTCTTTTAAGGAGATAGATTAGTTTTATAACAGTTAAGAGTGTAATAAAACTTACTGCTAACGCCTACCCTTTGGAATTACATTTATTATATGTATATATATAGGACATGAATACATCATGGAATTGTATTGTTAAACATAATCATTGAAGTGTAGGATTTTAGGATGTGAGCGGGAAGCGTTTTTTTTTAAGACGGCACAGATTGGGGCATGGCGCGTGTTAAACCTATGGGAAAAACGTTGGGTTAGGGTTTTTGGCTATGGTTATGGTTAGGGTTAGGGTTGGGGTTAGGGTTAGGGTTAGGACTAGGGTTAGGGTTAGGGTTTGATGGTTAGGGTTAGGATTAGGATTAGGGTTAGGTTTAGGGATAGGGTCCCCGATAGATTTTTAGTTTCCCCAATCTGTGCCGTCTAAAAAAAAACACGCGAGCGGGAACCCTAGACCTGCTTTTTTTTTTTTTTGGTGGGGGGGGGGGGGGGGGAGGGGAATAGGTAAGGAGGGTATTTCTGTGTGTGTACGTGCAAGTCTGTGTATAAATCTAAGATGTGTGTTATGATCTTCGGCTCACGCAAGCAAATGATTATTTGTGAGTGTGTGTGTGTGTGTGTGTGTGTGGGTGGGTGTGCGCACGCGCGTGCGTGAGTGATCATTATTGATTGTAGATAATTGTTTGCATATATTCAAGATGATTTTTAATGTAAGATTATACGAATCAAATAAAAATCATTGAAAAAACAGTGTGTATGTGCATGTGTGCATGTGCGTTTATGTATGCAAGTGTGTCTGTGTGTGTGTGTGTGTGTGTGTGTGTGTGTGTGTGTTACTGAAAAATGCGCATCTTTTTCTTTATATCTATTTCGGCACATCTTTCTTCACTGCTTTGTATTCTACAATTTAATGCAGTACTAAATGAACTTTACTTAAGGAAAATGCTTACTAACCATAATGAAAGTTTTTTTTTTTTTTTTTGGGGGGGGGGGGGGGGGTGAGTATCCATCTTTTTTTATTCTTATGTCGATGTACGTTTGTCCATGTAGACCTTTCCCCGTTTTCTTTTTTATCTAAGTATATCTATATGCTTATGTCATATTCATATATATAGATAATATTTTATGTATATTACACTTTGTATATTATATAGTTATAATCATATATATATATGTATATATATATATATATATATGTATATATATATATATGTATATTACACTTTGTATATTATATAGTTATAATCATATATATATGTATATATATATATATATATATATATATATATATATATGATTACAACTACATAATACACAAAGTCGTTTCTTTCTTTTTTATTTGCCTTACGTTCTTTGGCAGTGATCTCAAAGAATATTTAAAACAGTTACTGCAACAGTATTGTCCAAATTGGATTCTTCTTGTGATTGTGTGTTGCCCTATAATGTCCTTCTTTCTCACAACTTATGACATTTGAAATTCCGAATCAGTTTTCCCACCCATTCCACATTTCAAAATATTTCTTAATAGTTATTTACAAATTGTAATTGTTCTATTTATTGAATTATTATCCTTTGATTTCGATGCGTTTTTACTGTTTTTAGATTTATTTCATACTTGTCATTCAAGTCTCACTCAATTGTTTTTCTTGAAGTTATATATAACGTGATATAATCTGTTTTGGTGTAGCACATTTCTTAATTTTTTTCTTTCCATTTCGATATTGCGATTGCATACCTAGTATCAATTTTCAATTGTTTTATTTATTTTTTGAATTTGCTCTTGAATTTCTGTCATTTGTTTATGATTTTAACCTTATGTAAATGATTATTTTTTGTAATCCGTACCAGTTAATACTATTTTGTTATTTTTCTCACAACTCATGACATTTGAAATTCCCAGTCAGCTTTCCCACCCATTCCATATTTCAAAATATTTCTTAAAAACTGTTTACAAATTGTACCTGTTCTATCCATTGAATTATTATCCTTTGATTTCGATGCAATTGTTATATGCCTCACCTTTAGTTTTCCTTGACATATCACTTGCCACGAATTTTAGTTTTCTTAAGTTATCATAGATCCATGCATCTAAGCATTTTGTACAAGTCTCCAGTTTCTTTTTCATTCGTTTTCTACGTATTTCTATCTAAATTGATCAAAGTAATTATCTTAGAACAATATGTTTTTCCTTTCATTGCATAAATATGATTGAGGATTTTATTTCCAAACACTCCACTTTTATATTTAAACATTTTTGATTTGTTCATTGTTATATTCAATTGCCTTTAAGACCTTTCCACTATCCGTTGTTGTTTTTTCTCTCATTTTACTATATGTGTTTCCATCTGCATGTTTGTATAAACGTTGGTTTCATTTTGTACGTGTCCATTTTAAATTTTATATTGTATTCATTGTATGTGGACCCCATGAAAGAACAGCGTTGCCATGTTGGCAACACTGAATATGGGCAATCCACCCGTTTTTGTTGTTTTTATACGCAAATAAATACCATACCATACCATACCATACCATACCATACCATATCTTCAATTGTTTTTAATGGGGTTTTAGAGAGTAAGTTACGGGTATTAGAATGTGACAAAATCCCAACAAAGTGGTATAAAATCTCAAAATGTCGACAAATGTAAGATTTTTTTTTGTACCATGTTCATGACATTCAATAGAATCTGGTCTAAAGAGAAGTCAGATTTCTTCATGTTCTATTTTTGTTTGTTTTTTAGTTGTGGAACAGGAATTTGAGACAAAGCGTACTGTCAAAAATAGATAAAGCTTCATGAAGCTTAATGGTAGTTTGGGTTTGGAAAAAAAAAAGATAGAATCGAGGGTAGAGTTAATGTAGTCCAAGCTTTAAAAGATCTCCTTTGCCGTGCTTTCTCAATAATACACCTTTTTTGGTGACAAGTTTAACATCAATCCCAGAGCGCCAGAGCGATACTTTGGAGATGAGATACTTTTTTTTTCCTCACCACGATATCAGGCGCGAGAAAATCCAGCAGAAATCCTCCTGAGCTGAGAAATGAAACGTAATTTCTCGTGCCCTCTGGTTGCCGTTAGCTTCGATATATAGCTTCATCTGTCCTCCCACGCACATGCGCTCACGCAGATAAGAAGCCTTACTACTACTATACAGCGACCGAAATGATTAACGAATGAGTCCTTGCCGTAACGATTTCACAAAAGGGGGTAATCGATGTTTAAACGATCGCAATGACAGTTTGTTAAGATCAAAGCTAACGTGGGTTTTATCGAAGAGGCAAACCTGCCGTAAGATGCAAAGAGGGGGGGGGGATATAGGATATTTATTGTAAGTTACCGACTTAAACAAGCTGGAGAAAGAGTAGAGTGAACTGTATGGATTTTTTGAGTGTGTCTCGTCACGCAGATAGATGCATGACAAGGAGAGTGGGCAAAGGCTCTGGAATAGCTCATCGTTTTACCTGGAATGCTTAGGGATCAAAGAAAACGAGTGAAGCTCATTTGGCCTTCCGATAAAAAGTGGGTGGGATAGCTTTAGTACATGATTATTTATAAGAGCTTTATTCTGTCATATGCATATACGGACATCGTGTGCATGATCGTAATATTCTTATGAAAGTGTTCGCTTTTTCTTAATCTGTGTACTGTACAACACATCTGCGAAATTAGAACTAATCAAGTAGGCCTATACATTACTCATTTTCTTCAAAATGTGATTTTTCTTGTCTGTGTGTGTGTGTGTGTGTGTGTGCGGCAAAAAAAAAAATGTGCTCGTGTGAGGATGTCAAATGGCAAAATACATTTTGCGGACGTGCCCTCTGAGCTGCAGAAAATCACTCACAGACATTGTGTAAAAAGTATTGAAAAGTGGTAGTCAATCAAAGAAACAAATCACAGAAATGCACTATATTATCAACATCAGCTCACACCCACACCTACAAATGGGGGTGGAAAAGATCTCAATTTAATAATTATCGTTCAAATAAATGATTGTTGAAAACCCTGAAAATAAGAAAGATATATAGCAACAATTGTATTGAAAATGTTTAAGTAAAGGTTAATGATGCAATAATATAACGAGTGACAGCACATTTCTTGGAGAAATATTTGATGAAAACTTGCATCGGAAAGATTGTATAAGTTGAAAAGTGTTAAAATGTATCGGAAATTAAAAAAATGTTAAGCATTTGTTGTCAAGAAGAATTGGAGTAAATTTGTATTAATATTTGATTTCATCTATTGTTATTTGGAACGGGTTATTATTTTTTTTACTACAAAAACGTTTTGTCTATGAAATACGTGCAATGCGCACCTTAGCTTAGTCCCACTAATCAGCACACAAAATCTTAACGCATCTTCCATGTACTCATATTCATAAGGTCTTCAACCCAGTATTCTTACGGGTGATTTTAAAACTGATAGGGTATCAATAGCAACGAAACCCAGTGTTTTAATAACGGTTACAGCTCGTTATTCCGAAGGTTCGTTATTCCGAAGGCTCTTCAGTCCGAAGATTCGATATTCCGAAGGTTCGTTATTCCGAATTTCATTTTCGGATTAACAAATCTTTGGAATAACGAACCTTCGGAATAACGCCACAAATGTAACCCTTTTTCATTTTTGGATTAACGAACCTCTAGATATAGGGAATTTGTGTGTTTCGGATTAACGAACCTTCGGAGTAACGAATCTTAGGAATAGCGAATCTTCGGAATAACGAACCTTCGGAATAGCGAACCTTCGGAATAACGAACAGCACCCTTGACAACGTGTTTGTACAATACCATTTAATATATATTAGCATAGAGCACCTTTTCCTGAATCCATCACAAACTCTTCGCACTTATACATATATATATATAGATAGATATATGATTCTCTCAGAATTCAATATTGCTTACGGGGCAAAAACTTTGATATACATGATCTGTGATAAGGTTGAAAGAAAGAAATACTCTTGATATTATTCAAAGAAATCTTAAATCATAACTGTTAAAAAAGTAGAAGTATAAATCAATATAGATATGCCTGTTTTTATGTTGTAAGTCTGTAATGCGGAATTTTGTTTCTGTGTAATTATACGCTGTATAAGTCGGTAACGTATTTTTTATCGATGTAGTTTTGATATTTTTAAATCAGATTTCATGTATATATAAATGTACTTCAAACAGAAACCAGCCTAACAGGTCAAGGGCCTTTGCTAGTCTCCACATCCGCTGCATTTATTGACTTCTAGTGCCTGTTTGTCTGTTTGCCTTTGCCCCCTGTTGTATGACATTGCACTCTGTGATGTCTGATATATTTTTTAATGATGCAAAGCTAATTTGAAGTGAATGTAATTGAATTCCAAAATTCTTTTCAAGCATCTAAATCAGTGGTTACAAACTTCAAATCGGATATAAGCATTTTGATCCCATCCTTTTGTATGATTATTCAAAATGTGTGCAGTGAGCAGGGTAACATCCCCGGATGTCCGGTGAATTTCGCAAAGACCCTTGGGGAAGCGCCGCGTCGGAGTGAGTAGTGTGACTGGTGTGTCTGATCTTCGTGACAGCAATCGCATGGTTGGTGAGCTGGTCTGAAATGGAGTGCTCGCACAAGGTTCAGCAGGTTCAGCGTGGCCCATTGCTTCCTGGGGAGATCAAAGCCTGCTGGCTCGATCGGTGGTTGACTCGGAGATCAGATCTTTCTTGCGGTGTTCTGCACACCACTCCATTGTTTGCGCCATACTGTCTTAGTGTCAAACCCAGAGACGTCCTCTGAGATGGACCAAAAGTGAATGCTTATCAAAATCATGAGATGGACAGAGAGAATGAAATTGGTGGGGAAAAACCCCTCAAAATACTATCATAGTAGTAGTACACTCTAAAAACACAAATGTTGAATTAGCATTTAAAAGGGCCGAGGAGTGACAACATTTTCAAAGTGTTGGTTTTCCTGCTAGATTCAACATTTAAAATGTTATTTTAAAAGTTGGATGCAACACTTCAAAAATGCTGTCACTCCTCGGCCCTTTTAAATGTTGATTCAACATTTGCGTTTTTAAGTGTAGTAGTATTGATAATAATGATAATGACAATAATAATAATCATGAATTCAATAATTAAAATGGCATGAATTGCCAACTCATAGATAAATGAAAATAACAAGGTTTCCAGCGTAAACAGCACTTCGGATTGATTAAGTTAGCAAACGATGATGTTCTGGGCCTTTATGGTAGCCTCTCTTCTCTTCTAAGGATTTTTTTCTTCTTCGTATTTTTGCCTTTTTCTTACCTTCCTTTCGTTTTCTTCTCCATCTTCTTCTTCCTAGTTTTCTCCCCCATCTATTCTTCAGGTTTCTTATCCTGCTTTCTCTTCCTTCTTCTTGTCCTCCTTATCGCGTAAACCTCTCATCTTCTGAACCAATATAAACCCTCGATTCATTAATATTAGTAAATTGTATCGCAGTTTGTAAGTGCAAGTGACTTAAGAAAACAACACTGAGTGGGCTTCAGACGATCAGACGTTTGATGGATGTTAGTGTTGATTTGCAAAGTCGAGAAGAAAAAAAAAAGTCATAAGATATAACGTCAACTGCGTGTCTAGAGAAAATAATGCAAGCTTAGCCTAGCTCTACATTACCTTTGCGCAATGCTTGACACCAAGGCCTACTTAAAGGGATTACTGTGCAATGCAAGTGCGTGTTCTATTGATGCATATTATCCTGATCATCACTATAACAGTTAGTGGCCAAAGGAATATCTATGTGTCATATTCTAAATTTCTGCCTTTCTGTTCAGATTACTTGGATACTCCCACAAAAAGAAAAAAAAAATCATTCCATGCCAAGATTCTGCTAGTAGTTGATTATGTCAATCATTGCTAACATACAAATATGATTAACAAAAGACATTGGAATGCACATTCCCCTAGACCGAGCACAAGTTGCATGTCTCCCTGCAATGTTTTTTGTTAATCATATCTACTTTACTATGGCAGATGATGTCACTGGCAGAATCTTCGTTTGGAAGTTGTTGCTATTGTTGTTGTTGTTGATGATGATGATGATGATGTGTGTGACTGTGTGTGTGGGAGGGTGATATCAATAATCTGAAGAAAAATAAAATAAGTAATAAAATACATAACATTTTTAGACATTCATTCGGCCGCAAAAAGTGATGATCAGGGTATCAATAATGAACACAAGTAAACATGTATGTACATCGCACATTCCCTTTAACTCTCGTACGAAGAAAGAAAATGTACAGGCTACATGAATATTTCATGAGAGCGTGTATGATACCCGTTATATACATGCAGTGCTCGGACGAAGCCAGGTAGGCTTACACCAAATTATGGGCGGAGGAAATAGCAAAGATGTCGACAAAGTCTACATACAATATGCATATATAGTAACGCCCTAAAGCACAAAGACTGATATCTGATAAATGGGTTAGTCAAATACCGGTTAGTGACTGGCTAAACGCAGTCACGTGATGGAGGCATATATTTTGTTATGTTCGCCCAGATGGGCAGAACACTTTTGTAATGTTCTCCCATGGGAAAACATTTTCACGTAACAAATGACAAACGATACGTAACGATTGAACGATCATATTTTTTTAACGCAATCGATAGGATAAATTTGCCTATTCCATAGAATACAATGTGAAAAAGCAGATGACCGATTATTGTAATGCGTACGAAAGTGTGATTTGACTATAACCCTAACAGATGATGACTTTTGTTGTTGGGAACATGTACCAAACGTTCCACCCTCAGGGTTTGAAATGCTATTTCAAACCCTTCGGGTGGAACATTCTGTATGTTCCCTCCCCCGCCAGTCATCATCTATATAATATTTCATGATTATCGTAGCTATATCCTGCCAGAGTCCCAACCATGAGGATTTATTTCCAAAAACGTTTCGATCCGACGATGAAAGCAGTACGTACGGTACTTTAATGTAGTCATCCCCGAAAGCAATGAGAACGGTATTTCATCATTGTTACACCATATCGGCATGCCTCACATGGCGAATTCAAAACTTTTATTGCATTTTTTTTCTGTAATGGAAAACGAATGCTCACCAAATCCTTCACCCCTGGGGCTTACAAGTACGTGCATAATATCATTTGAGTGATTTCAGTGAAAGGATAAGGACAGAGGCTGTCTGTTTTAATGAAAGATGGTGATAAATTCATCATCTTCACTTAGCGGCCGACCACGTAAAACTGAACGCCATTAGACTTGGGAGAATACATATGAAAGGCGTTACAACCTTCAACCCTGTCGGTGCTATGTGAAATCGTTTTTGGTGTTTTACTTAGAACAAACTGACCATGAAATTCACACCCATTTCAAACTTAAATCAAGCTGAACACACACACACACACACACACACACACACACACACACACACAAATAATTCCTCATGGGACTGTATATAAATATAAACAGTCTGTCTTGTACTTTTTGTCATTTTGACACAACTTAGAATGTAGGGCAAGTTATACAACATTTACCAATCCATATCATTAAAAACATAATAAGTCCTACTAAAGCCCAAACCAGCAAAACACAACAAAAGCAAAAGAAGGATATAGAAACACAAGAGAGATGGAGACAGACAGACAGACAGACAGACAGACAGAGTCCAGGCAAATGGGAAAATGAATTATGAAATTTCAGGCCATAAATCTTGCCTCCCATGTACTCGGCAACTTCAGACATAAACTGGAACACAAATTGATGCCCTCTTGCTTTTCTCCATTCAATGCATTCAAGGTGGGTCTTTTTTTCTCTCTCTCTCTCCCCTCCCTTCTAACTCTTACTCCCCAAACAAAGGACAGGACAGGAAGTTGGCGTATTAAGTCTACGGGCATTTCATAATTCAGTATAGAATGGGTTAAAGCTTGGGTAAATTTCTGTGACCATTTTGTCCCCTCATCTTCCTCTCCTTGGTGCATGCCAATGTCACAATGACCCGCTGTCAAATTACCTTTGTGCAAAGCATTGGCTAAAGGTATCAACGCACTGTCTGCATTTCACTTTTACTTATTTTGACATTAAAATAATGTAGGGCAAGTTACATCACTTCACCGATTATAAAAACACACTAAATCCCTACACCGCCAAATTATATAGACACTCTTGAATTTATAAACCATCTATATCAAGAACAGTGATGCCCAAAGCTATATTCATCTGACGGGTTTTATCTTTTACTGACAAGCGGCTTTACGAGATATGTAGTCCCAATCTCCTCGTGTTTAACAATAATGTTATATCTCTTTACCAGGCTCTGTTTTTTTCTTCAAATCAAGACATCGGACTCAATAACCACCAAGGTAATTTTTCAAGTTCTAAGCCAGGACCCCAGCTTCATTTCATATGGGAAATATTCTATCAGATTAGTGGCCATCTAGCTGGCGGGGGGGGGGGGGGGGGGGGGGGGGGGCAAAGTCAGGTGACAAACAGGTGTATAGGATGCACATTTGCAAATGCAGTTACACTGAGAGATGACTGAGAGCTGCACAGATGACAGCAGGAGATAAAAGCAGTTGATATATTACCAAGTTGCAGGTATCAAACCACTTACTTTCTCCCACGAGGGAAAGAAATGGGGGTTGAGACATTGAGACGGTGCACTAACATTGGGTCAGGTGTGGCTCTTACACTGCAGACAGCTTCCAATGTAACTACAGCACTATTGTTTTGATATTGTGATGTAGCCTTGTGATTAATGTATCAAAGTGATTAATGACCTGAAGTGATATTACAGTGATCAATGTATCCAAGTGATCAGTGTATTGAAATGATCAGTGTACTCACACGATAAATGCCCCGACTGCCACAACCGACTCAAATTACATGCACTCTTTAAATGACACTCCAAGGCAATCACTATGTAGGCTTGTGTTGGTCTTAAAGGCTTCAGACCCACAATTTATGTGCAATAAACTTTGACAAAATTCACCACAGCTGTACAAATGTCACATCTTAAACTTTCAAAAAAAGGGAAAAAATATATGATGTTTTATATGCATACTCATTTTTGATGGATCTTGCTTTTTTGTGCAAGCTCAATAAAATCAATTATCCATCATTCAATACAGTCTGCTGTAAGAGTGGAAATTTTTGTGGAGTAGAGATTTTTACGCATTTCATACGACCAGAATTTACTGTCAAAATAAAAGCACACAGATATGTTTACCTGTTACGTACCATTATGTAATGTCTTAATTTCAATGAACTAAAAACGTGTGAAAATCTTACTCAGCAGAGCGCGAAAAATTACTCACACAAAAAATATCCACTTCTACAGGGTTACATACCTGATAACTGGGACTTATGCAGCACATGCTTCACATATGCAAAATGGCATGCCTTGCAAATGTCTTGTGTAATAAACACAAAACTGTTATAGCCCTATTATGTACTTATTTTTCCGAGCATCTGGACAATCAATTGAAGACCTTGTTCTCTGAAAGATGCTTTTGAGAAGCATCCCAGCCCCAGCCCCAGCCCCAACAACAGCAACAAAGAAGTTTGATGTAAATCTAAAAGGCTTCTTGGTTTCTTACAGAAGAAATGCCACAATTGAAATTAAAAGATGAAATTCCATCAATTGAAAAAAAAGGCTAGCACATTACAAAAGCAAAAGTGGGAAGATGGAACAAACAAACAATTTAACAGACTGTGGTTACCTTGTAAGAACTCGAAAAACTTTGAAATCAAGGCAAAGTTCATACTGGCAAATAAATGGATTATATGGAAGAGAGGTAACATTATGAACACAACCTCATTAAAAATGTGAAGAAGATAAACATTTGACTTGTCATCTATGCTTTGTTCACTTTACTCTATGTCCCCCCCCCCCCCCAAAAAAAAAAAAAAAAATACAATGGGACCCACTGCAACAATAACTTTAAAAATGGCAAGTCAATCCAAATACAATTTCAGTGTGTGAAACTATAACTTATTACCCACATCTTACAAAAAACCCCATCCCATTTGCTTCAGTGGTCAAAGAGAAATGAGGATATTTGTAGAGCATGTCAGGAATCCCTTCCCTCCAAGTTCTGTCCATTGTGTTCACACATTAATATGCAGGTCCAAGAGCATCCAAGTGCAAGTTGGAAGAATCAGACCCATGAACTGTTTTACAATGATCCGCGTATCTCTGTGACCACTCAACAAAGTTGAATGGGGTTTTCTGCAAAATATAGCTAAGATGTTATATTTTAAGACCCTGAAATAACTTTCAGACAGTTAAATCGTATTGGAAGTTATTGACGCAAAAATCCAATCGTATTTCTTCTTTTCTTTTTCTTTTTTTTTGGGGGGGGGGGGGGGACATACTGTACAGTCGTGTTAACCACTGACCATCACAAACCATTTCCTTTAAATAACTTCATCCCTGAGATGCACAATGACATTTGAGATTAAAGGTGTTATCCATCATGTAACAATATTTAAATCTTGAACATACCATAGCCTTGCCAGTAAAGGGAAAATGCCTTGAGGAGAACTGCCAATGTCTACACGGTATCAAAAAACGGCAACAACAACAAAAAAACCAACCCAAATTCATTCTATATGTGAAACACATTTTGGAGATAACAAAGAACACATCTTGGCGAAATATCTTGGTGGAAAATTACACATAGTATACAGGCCAAATCAAATTGCAGTTAAAAATCTTTACCTTTTATTCCAGAAACATATTTTCTAGTCTTTGATGAAAAACTAGAAATGCCGCCATGACGACTTTCATGCTTCCACTACATCACATCATTTGCTCAATGGGTCTTCAGTATATCTTGCCAATGTGAGATAACACTTTCACATGCATGGCAAATATTTAGTATCTAGCAATATACTGTATATGCACCAATTTTCATAACAAATACTCCGAGCCATTTTCAAAATATGCAGAAAAATCATGAAATTTTAGCAATTTCACTTGACTTTTGACTTCATAGCCAAAATAAGCAGTAATGAAGTTGAATTAAGTGTACACATTGAGTCATTTCTTATTTTTAGCAAAATAGTGTAATTTCAGTATTGAATGTTTTTCTTTTTAACCTGATCTTTGATCTTGACCCCATAACCAAAAATCTTCCTCAGAAAATCACATGTATATCTATTTAGTCTCATGAAGATACCTTGATCAATTTCTGAGATATTGAAAAAAGTTCAAGTTTTGCATTTTCACTTGACTTCATACCTTTGACCTTATGGCCTCCAATTTTTTATACAGAATCTTTCCTGTCTGGTAATACATACACTTAAATTTCATGACAATACTTTCAGGCTTTGCAGTGATATGGGGAAAATAGTGAAATTTTAAAATTGGACCTTGACCTGTGACCTTGAGCACATGCACCCCCAAGATGAAAGGCACAACTTTGTCCACTCACATATTCATGTACATATGCAGTGGCGGATCCAGGAGGGGGCATACCAGGCGCGTGCCCCCTTTAATTTTACTTTCTTTCTTTATTAATCATATAAAAGATATAACAAGAAAAAATTGAAAGGGCGAGCGTGCACCCCCAAACACCCCCCCCCCCCCTTTTCTTTGACAGAAACCATCCTTGTCAGCCGATTGTGTTGTGCTCAAGCCTTTTTTTTTGCTTGTCAGCTGATCAAAGTGGTAAATAAACTGCTTTGTGCCCCCCTTTGCAGGATTCCGGGATCCGCCCCTGATATGCCAAGATTCATTTGGATTCTTAAGTTCATCATTTAAAATATTCATTACAGATGAATAGACAGACAACCCGAAAACATCATGCCTCTGCTGATGCACTTTGTGGCGGACACATAAAAAACTTAAATGTCATGAGAACATAAGACTGGCAGCTCTTCTTACACAGACAAAGTTAAGGGCACGAGATTAAAAAAAAAAGGCATTTCCCACAGCCTTACATACAAATTATACATCAGAAGATCTCAAACTTTGCTTTTTTCCCTTGTGACGCAAGTATACCTTATACATGCAAAGTAAACCCGTGGCTATTTCCAGCAACAACGATATTTCCAACCGTCAAAGGCTATTAAAAAGGCTAATGGTCTTCAGTAATTATGGTGCATGCTCCAGTGGCGGATTCAGAGGTGGGCGCAACGAGCGCACGCCCCCCCCCCCCTTTATTTTTCGTTAAAAACAAAAGAAATAAAAAGAAAAAAATGAAATGAAACCCGGAAGTGGCACCAGAAATACTAGTCACGCCCCCCCCCCCCCCCCTTTACAGAATTCCTGGATCCGCCCCTGTGCTCTACTGCAAGCAATATCGATCTGCTGTGTTGTGGAAATGCGTCGAGCTTGCTCAAAATGTTTCAGCCAACGCACGGGTGTCATTACGAAGAATACATCCAGCTCTCAGATCATCAAGTCACATGCAAACGTTAACCTACTCAAGAGAGTGTGAACAATAAAATCTAATTACCATTCACTTTGCAACTGTTTCTCTGCTTTTTGTGTCAATCCCAAGCCACTGATACTCTCTGACCACTGAGTGACTATTTGTTATTCAGCCCATTTGAGAAATGCTCTGGAGTGCTCCTGGCTATTAAAGGGGAAATCCAGTCCAAATATAAGTCAGACTGATAAGAAAGAGTAAAAATATCATGAGTTCAACGATATAATTTTGATCGAAATCAGATGAAACGTAAGGAAGTTATGACATTATGAAGTTTCGCTATTTTTGGGGGAAACAGTTCTTGAACAGTCAATATGAATAAGCCAAGGGCAAAGTGAGCATGTCATTCCCACACAACTTGCCATATAATTTGTACAAGAAATTTGGAAATTTCTGGTTTTTCATTTAACCCTAATTATGCCGGAGGCTCAAATCCTCGTATACTGTATCTAACTGATCACTTTCCTGAAGTTATTCAACTAGGAATAATATATTTCAGACTTCAATGACGGAAACATTTAATTTTCTTCATTTTTTTTTTTACACAATCAATGGAAAATTGCGAGGTTATGACATCGTTATTTCATCATTTGCATATATTCATGCACTGAACAAGAACTGTTTTGCAGAAATTAGCAAACTTCAAAATGTCATAACTTCCTTGTTTTTCATCCGATTTCAGTCAAATTTTTACCCTTGAACTCATTAGATTTCATTCTTTTTTATCAGACCAACTTATATTTGGGCTGGATTTCCCCTTTAATACCTTTCAATCAAAGTAAGTTTATCAAGGAGCTTCCTTTAGGGGGTGAACAACACTACCAAATATCAATTCATATAGTATATATACGTGGATCACCACATGGAAGAGCAAATTTTTAGAAATGAATGATACTGTCAGATCAGTCATGTGAGTTTTCTAAGCTTACGTCTTAAACCGGG
This sequence comes from Diadema antillarum, assembly GCF_040938485.1. Lineage (NCBI taxonomy): Eukaryota > Metazoa > Echinodermata > Echinoidea > Diadematoida > Diadematidae > Diadema > Diadema antillarum. Next base: position 674,923 of record NW_027270980.1, read on the forward strand.
ATTCCACAAAATTGATGAGTGGTTATGCTTTTCTCTTTTTCCTACACATTACAGGCTTTCCCAGCACAAGAATCTTTACGTTTCTCATACATGCACTTGGTGACTGTATTCCATTACTGTGTGCTGCAATCAAGCACACACAGTTTGGTTGGTTGTGTGTGTGTGTATGTGTGAGTGAGTGTCCAGGGGCAGTTGTTGTCCTGATGATGAAACTGATTGGCCTAAGCCTTTGGGGATGCAAGTGTCCTTCATGTCGGGCAAGGCAGCACTGATTCCTCCGATAAGCATAGCATTCTGAGCGGGCGAGGGTGTTTTGTGGATGTGCGGCAGCCCTGGTATTGACAGTTCATGAGGGGTGGATGGCCTGGGGAGGAGGTTGGCGGCCCCAGTGTCAACAGTTCAGGAGGGATGATGGCCTGGTAGGGAGGTTGCCTTGCTTACAAACTGTCTTTGACTGTAGAGGGTAAGATGAGAAAGGGGAGTGGGGAAAAGACACAGAAAGGTCTGCATGACACATGGTAACTTTAATATCAGTTTATTCATAGTCAATTAGCAGTATTTCATCATGACCTGCTAATGTATTCTCATGGTCATGTATACGCCACTTCCAGTGAAGCTGGAGTAAAAATAAACAGCTTGCCTTTACAGTGACTGTGCAAAGCTGGAGTGTGAATCGGTGTGAACGCTGTGCAGGCACAAGCATGCAGTGTACTATAAACCATACAAAAATCTATGCGCTCATACACACGACATGGCGTCAGTGTTCAAAAATCCTCCATCTACCATTCTTTCACATAATTTCTCAATAACATTTCTTGTCAAGTTGTGGCTATCAGAAACGTTAAAATGGACCATATCTGACAGTTTCATGGATTATCAAAGCCAATTACGGAATGCAAGTAGATAATTTTGTCTCAAATACATGTAATCAATCACTAATTGGGTTTGTTTTCACTCCAGCTGCCGCCAAATACCCGGATGTCCAACAATAAGGATACTGTACCTACATTCACATGACATCTGGAGGACTGTATCAACATAAAAAAAAACACACCCTACACTATAATCATCACCCAATTCTATGACATGCCTGAAGAATGATACCATGGACATTTAGAATATGAAAGCACATCTTTCCATTGGATAACTCAGAGTCCCCTCCCCCCCCCCCCACCCCCAGTTTCAAAACATAAAACAAACTTCTTCTTTCAGTAGCTGTGCATATCTCCACAGTTTTCTTACAGGAAACCAATACCCAAACAGAAATGTGGATTGAGTGAAAGCAGCAATATTGGTAGAACACATCAGTGAAAGTTTGAGGAAAATCAGACAATTGATGCGAAAGTTATGAATTCTTAATGTTTTGGTGTTGGAACCGCTGGATGACGAGACTACTAGAGGTTATGATCTCATGTGTGGACAACAATATAAAGAAAATATAACGGCAATTCCACAAAAATTCATTTTTCAAATTCATTTTTCATTGAAATTACATTCCATCAATTGATACTGACATATGTTAAGAGTAGCAATTATTCCCCCTGCTTTCTGAAAGTGGTTAGTCAAGTGCTCTTTCATTATGCTAGAAAAGTGATTTTTTTTTTGGTGGAATTCCCTTTATATTTTCTTTGTATTGATGTCCACACATGACATCATAACCTCTGGTAGTCTCCTCATCAACACCAACACAAAAACTGTAAAAATTCATAACTTTTGCATCAATTGTCTGGGTTTGCTCAAACTTTCACTGATGTGTTCTACCGATGTTGCTGCTTTCACTCAATCTACATTTCTCTTTGGGTTTTGGTTTCCTTTAAAGCTGTCGACAGTTTCATCCAGACCTCCAAGACTGACATTTTAGTCAAACAGTTTCATACCTGATGTGCTTGTCCTTGGTCCATTTCATCGCCGACCTGGATGCAATGCTGCTGTGTGTGAACTTACAGTCTGGTCTCCTACACTCCCTCCCGAAGTGACACATCTGTAATTGGAACATGCATGCACACACACACACACACACACACACACACACACACACACACACACACACACACACGTACGCACACATGCACGCAAGGGGGATAAAATTTGTTGAGACATTTTCATTGCACTCCAATCAGTATAAAAAATTATAGGCATGGCAGGCAGTGTGTTACCAAGGAAACTGAATACAGGTGACCGTCCCTTATAACAAAGTCCTTGGGACCATCAGTTTTCTTCCCTTATATCAACATTTTGTTACAGCAAAGCAAATAAAGTACATACAGATATCTTGATAATCATTTTGGGACTTGAAAAGAATGCATACACTCAGTTTCAAGAAAATACCTTTTGCGAAGGGAGCTTGCAATAATTTGTAGACTCGCACACAGCGATCAGTGGACTTGCACATAGAGATTGGAGCTCCACTTGCCGTGACTGTGCATATCCACAAATTATTGCGAACTGCCTTTGCAAACGGCAACCATTATTGGAACTTGACTGGTACCTTTAACCCATTGAGGATGGGCTGATTTTGCTACAACATGCATTTCACATAGACACTTGCCCGAGCATGCTTGGGACTCATCCTCAACAAGTTACGTTATGCATCTGTGATCTGAATTTGGTGGTCACAGCTTAAAGCTGTGGAAAGTTGTTAAGAGTACACCACAATACTTTGTGTACAGTGCTTATCAGGTAAAGTTCATTGACCATTTGACCTTTGAACTTGCTGGACTTCACCCATATTTGAGCTTGACCAACATTTTTAGGTTATGTACCTGTGGTGTGAGTTTGGTGGTCATAGATCAAAGCTTTATACAGAGATAGAGAGAGTACACCAGATTGTTGATGCTGCCGCTGCTGCCGCCATGACGGGCAATAAAAAAATTACACAACTCTCAAGTTGTGCCATGGCTTCAAGACAGGTGCACTATAATTGGTTGATATGTGAATGAGTCGGGCTTTCCTATTGGCTACGACCATGCCCTCAAGGGGGAACAGAAATACTGACTGAGACAAGAATTCAGTGACTTCTCATGTAAAGACCTTCATTAAAAAAAAAAAATAGATGATTAAACATGAAATAATTACAGAAAGGATGGAATGCATGCAAGCCGATGCTTAATAAAGTGGAAATAATGCTGTAACCTTTGAATTGGGTCTCTTTTCTCGACAACCGATGATAGGCACATCAAACAGCGTAATTGAATAATAGCCACCAAGGACAGAGCATTTGATGATCCCACGGACACACAATACCGGTTATCAGGGGCCGGCACTTCCAAGGTACGGACTGTTGGTTTGGGGTTCCTAATCAACTGCAGCTGCCAGTTAAACATCTGAATTCCCGTATTTCTGTGCTCTAGAAAGTCTTCTCTGACTACCGTCGATGCTGAAGTCATTAGCTTTCATGGACTTGAACTTTATCTCCCATTAAGATGCAACCGCAGGCATGAGCAGTGCACACATGGCATCGAATAGACCATCTCCATGCCTGCACACCACAAATCAAATGCAAGCATTGGGGTACACCAGGGTACATCAACTGTAAGCATGCCAGATTTTCTATAAATATTCATGGCACTGCAGTTGTAGAAACACAATAGCTTTAATGTGTAACACTCATCTTTCTTCATAGCCACCTGCAACACACATCAACAACTTAACTTTAAAAAAAAAGTCTCCTGTTGAAAAACATCGATCAACGATTTCATATTACTGGAAAAAATAATGTTGATTTATAAGACTATGTGCATTCTGATGCAAGTATGACAATGTGTGCCAGTGCTAATGGATTCCAGGGAATACTTTTTACTTTCTGGTTTTTTTTAAATAATATATCTTAAGCCAGGATGCCAACTCAGCTGTAGACACATAAAAGGAGAAATTGAGAAGCCCCCACTTAGAGCAACTTGAATTGTATCATATCCGCTAGTTCTATGCATTAAATGCAACAAACACACAATGAGAAGTTTTGGACAGTTTTAGACTCTCAAGGCCCATTTACACTTGCTAGGAAAAATCATGACTTTTCTAAAATCGCAACATTTGGGTGCAAGTTGCTAAGCAACTACATCCAAACGCCCTGGAAACATCGCCAGAAAAATCGCCAGCCGGAGTGCGATTTTTTTAATCATCTCGATGTTTGAGGTTAAGTTTAGCGAGTGTAAACCCAAGCTGCAGAAATATCGTGATTTTTCATCACGTGACTTTCGGTATCAGATTGCACCGGGTGTTTACGCGCGCTCCCGATCCCTCTGTGGAACATGTAGAGAGTACGTCGGCCGCTGGCCAGAGTACAGGGTACATGCTGTACAGGTAAACGGCCAATCCTCGGCTCGTGGTCTCTCACCTCCCTGATGAAACTATATTGTATATGGAAACTAGTGACAAACCTGAAATTCTCCAACCACGTATCATCACCTCATAACGACTTAACAAAATAATGTTCTCCCAGAAATGCGCTGATTTTGGGAGTGCCCATGCTGCTCTCGGTATACGTTGACTTTCTGGAACACAGGAGTACGTACCAAGTGTCGGTAAAACAATGGTGAGTTCTTGCTGTTGCCTGATGAAATACCAGACCTAAAAAACGAACCTACTTCTCAATTTCGCCATATTGGCGAAATTTCATAATCATCCTGAATCGCTACTTTTATCAACTTTCCCATACTAAGATGCAGTTTTACACACCTGCTACGTATGTGATCTAATATAGCAAGCTATATAGTATTACCATTTATAAGTTTACACTCTCGAGAAACATAAATTTATGTGTGCATTGGACTGATAAAAAGCCCTGGCTCAACGTTCCAACCAGCTAGCTGGCTGTGAGCAAAATAGACTGCACTGCAGTGAATACAAATAGCGCGCGCTTCCACTTGTCTACCGTGTTGAAGAGAGGCAAATTACACATGCGCACTTCCGACCAAACAATCGCGATGTTTCGTGAAGCTCAAATTTCGCATGCTTTTGCGCAAGTGTAAACGGTGGAACCAAAATATCGTGATTTTCAAAAATCGCGCTGTTAGTAGGTGTAAATGCGGCTTCAATCTTTCCCTTTTTCTCATTCTCTCTATCCTCTCTCACCTACCTTTTTACCCTCTCTCTGCTTCCAGGGCAAAATTCATATGAGAGATAAAGAAGCATACGGCTGACTAGGTTATTGACTCTTAAACCACAATGCATCCCACAACACCTGCAAGCAACCCAAATGGTATTCTCTGATAGCAATGAATATTTTCTTCACTCCCCTACCTCCTCCTTCTCCCCTCCCCCTCTATGGTGGCTGAGATAACAATGAATAAGGTATCTCAAGTGAAGTTCCCCTTCTTTACAGATCGAAAAATGCAGGGTAGCCTCTGGAGAACACCTGGGGGAACAATGTTACCTTGTAGCCTATCTGTTTAGACAACCTCTTTGTAGCCTTTGCAAAACCCCCAGGTAAATTTTACCCTCGACCGTCCTTGAGAGACTCAAGGTAACATCCGGGTGACACCCAGGTAAGCTGTCTGTTAAAGGGATGGTATAGTTTAGGTTGAGATAGGGATTCAGCTTTTTAACTTTTTGCAAGATTATTAGAAACCAATTATGAAATATTAAAAAGCATACAATTCTAGGAGGAATTCAAAGTTTATTTGATGAAAATCAGTTTTAAAATGGCTGAAATATCCAAAAACAATGTAAGACAAAGCAATCCTGATAAAAGTTGGGTTCCATCTTTTATATGGATCACTTTGTTTTGGATATCTCAGCCATTTCAAAACCAATTTTCATCAAATAAACTTTGAATTCCTCTTACAACTGTATGCTCTTTCACATTTAATGAGAGGCTTCTCATTATCTCATAAAAGAGTTATAAACCTGAAATACCATCTCAAGTGAACCTAGATCATCCCCTTAAAGGGACTGTACAGTACTGGTTGAGGTGGGGATTCAGGTTTATAACATTAATAAGTGAGATAAGGAGAAACCTCAATATGAAATATGAAAGAGCATGTAATTTTAAGAAGGATTCAACGTTTATTTGATGAAAATTGGTTTTCAAATAGCTAAGATATCCAAAAAAGTGATAATAATAAAAGGCAACAGGCCATGCCCTTTATTAGGATCTCTTTGTTTCACATTGTTTTTGGATATCTCAGCCATTTCAAAACCGATTTTCATCAAATAAACTTTTGATACCCCTTAGAATTGCATGCTCTTTGACATCTCACAGAGTGGTTTCTGAACATCTCGCAAAACGTTAAAAGCTAAATCCTCACCTCAACCAGAACTGTACACACCCTTTAAGACACCTTCCAGGTATATCTTACTGGAAAAGCCAGACGATCAAAGTTTGTCTGAAAGAAAGGACTAAAATGTTCTCGGCACAACAATGAAAATTTGATCAAAATCGGAAGAAAAAATAAAAAGTTACGAAATTTTGAAGTTTTGCTAATTTTTCGTGAAACAATACTTTAGCGGTCAATATGAAAATGCAAATAGTGATGTGATGATGCCGTCCCCTCACAACTTGCCATGTAGTTTGTACACGAAATTGTGAAATTCCTTGTTTTTCTTTCAAATGCAATTATGCCCCAATCTCAAGACCTGATTTATCTGACTGATCATTATTTTGAAGCTATTCAACATGTTTTACACTGTTATTACAGAAGAATGGAATTTTATTTTTGTACACAATTAAAAAGGAAAATTGTGAAGTGATGACATCTTCAATTAGCTCATTCACATATTTATATCAACTGCCCAAGCACTGTTATGCAAAAATCAGTGAATATATGATGTTTCACGACTTCCTCACTTATAGTCCAATTTTGACCAAATTTTCACTGTTTTGCTTATCATTTTTTACTCTTTTTCACACTTACTTTAAAGTGACCTGGAAGTCTCTTTTAAGATGGAGCACACAATTGTTTGCCCCATCCTGTGGTTACTATCACTGAAATGTTATCCCAAGTTTTGCCTCCGGAGAACACCCAGAGAACGTCAGGGTAAGGTCGACAGATTGTGAGAGTCACTACTCTACACCAAGTAACAATTTGACAGGGTAACGCTCCATGTCCCTTTAGATCACCCTTTACTGAGCAGAAAACAAGATGTGGATTGAGTGAAAGAGGGGTGGGGGAGGGAGGAAGGGAGAGACAGAATTAACAGAGAAAATGTAGATCCTGGTAAAAGCAAGAAAAGAAGATAAAACAAAATGAATAAAACAAGAAACAACAACAACTGAGAGTCAACAGAAGCAAAAGGAAGGAGAGAGATTGAAGAGAGAGAGAGATACAGAGAGACAGGATTCCAGCAAATAGGGAAATGAATTATGAAATTTAAGCCCATAAATCTTGCCTCCTGTGCACTCAGCGACTTCAGACATAAACTGGAACACAAAGTGATGCCCTCTCGTTTTTCTCCATTCAATGCACTCTGGTTTCCTCTGCCCCTCTCTCACTCCCCCAAAACAGAATATGCTTCTTTTCAAACATGGGCAAATTTCTGTGACTAATTTGTCCCCCTTCATCTGCCCATCCTTGGTGCATGTCAATGTCACAATGCATCGCTGTCAAACTGTCTTTGTGACCAGGAATGGTCGAAGGCATCCACTTAAGGATATCTTCCCTTTCTCTGTTTATCCACGGAGAAAAACAGCTCCCTGAGGATATCTCAGATGGCCGGCGAGAAAAGAGAATCTGCACCAAATTGCCCTATAACTACAGGCAGGTAAGCATGACGGGCTGGTAGATCGGAAAACCCTAAACATAAGACGAAACAAAAATGAAATCTTGATATTCCTCAGAAAAGGGACTCTGATATCCCAGGATATGGGTGACAGCACAATTTCTTACATTCCTCACGGTCGAAATCCTCACACTTTATCATCGATAAAAAGACAAAGTAAAGCAAACAGACAGCATGCACCAAAAAATGTAATGCATTATCTTTCTTGAGCATGTAAACTTTATCTCTAACTTTTATCTTTTTCAGTGGTGAGGTTGCTCAAAGGGTCCTTCTTGGTGTATAGATTTATTGGTGTGTAAACAGTATTTCAAATAGGCTGATTAGCACCTCCTCCCAGGGAAGTCCTGCAAGCATCTTTGAGGCCCCCTGGGAGGGTCCCTTGAAAAAAAAAAGAGAAAACGTTACCCTATGGATTTTACCTGTTTGGGGAAAATCCATCATGGGGTTTTCTACAGAAGAAGATGATATTCATTGATAATGTAAAATGTCTATGCATGATGGACGATAACATGATGCACGACTCAAGTGGAAGTGGAACAACAAATGATCACAATGGTTCACTTGAGCCCTGGATTCAGGTGAGGTAAAATTCTCATTGCTGTTTCATCCATGCAAACTTAAAGATTACTGAATGTGATTGAAATATAACCCCCCCCCTCAAAAAAAAAAATACAGCTTATACACACATATTTCAACTAAATGTACATCCACCTTTGACGAACTATGGTAAATGTTTCACTCATCTACATTCTACTGAATGTGATTGAAATATAACCCCCCCCCCCCTCAAAAAAAAAAAATACAGCTTATACACACATATTTCAACTAAATGTACATCAACCTTTGATGAACTATGGTAAATGTTTCACTCATCTACAACATTAAGCAGTCACTAATTTCAAATCAAAACCTTCAAAACTGATTAAGAAGTTACTCAATCCACATAATTTCTGGTGCATTTTACTTTAAAAAAAACATCAAACATTCACAGAAAAAAAAAATGCACATGTCCATCTTTATCAAGTCACGTTCACAGCTTAATACACAAGATTTAAAAGTGAGTTACGTTTCTATTTCAAAAACTTGTTACCATGGTAACACATTGTTCTACATTGACAAAAGATGTTTCTTGCACATCTGTATAGCATAGCTGTCATATATGCCACATCTCAAAGTGCACAAAACCCAGGGAAGTAGCGTATTTCACATTTTTGTATGATATTTACAAAAAAAAGTTGTTACAAGTTGACGAGCACATTCTGCAAGGAGGGGGAAAACTTTAATGTTACTGTTCCAATTACGCACTTACCAATTCCGACGAACAATTTCAAAGGAAAAGTTTGAACCTTGTGTACCAATGTCCATCCTGTCAGCAAAAACACTCAAGCACTTTGACTGCTGTGCAGCTGACTGGGATGCCCCAATTCTTACATCATCACTTTGTGCGCCATATATTTACATAACTCTCCATTTACATTTTAATGAAGTTCACTGATCACGCCCTAAGCAAATATTTCACAATCCATCATTTTCTGTTTCACGAAATGATATCATCATTGGACGTACCTAATGGAATCTATGACAAAAATATGGCACTGGACTCGTCTTGGGGTCATTTCACCTCTTACTCTTCTCATTTCAGAGAACTAGTGTTTCATTCGTTACTTTGATATCATTTGCCGCAAAGTAGTTGAGAGGCAAAGACAAGGTTGTCATTTCGTTCAAATCTCAAATTTCATTTGTTATGAAAGGTTGATGATAAAGTAAAAGTTTTTTTATGAACTAAATTTACAATTTTTGTACTACATGTATGTTTTGATTTTTTTTTCAATGTAGAAATTCATCGAAGAACCATTCTCGACTTGCACTAGTGCTAGCTTTGGTTCTGTTTTTCGCAATGATATATATATATTTTAAACAATCAAGGTAGATATGTATGTATTAAGATGATGTATGAATGTATCTATACCTGTACATAAATCTTTGTCTATTGTATTCATATTGTGATACTTGCATGCTCATGCAAAATACTTTTATGTTCTTTATGTATTCATATTCTCATTTACAAACTATTTTGTTGCTAATGAACTCAAAACTCAAGACAGAAGACTTATCTTCTAATCAGATGATATCAGCACTGGCTATTCCTGGCTAAAGTTACAGCTGGAAAATAGCATTTTTAATGACAGTATAGTTACCCTTGACCTAGGCCCTTAAACTACTGTCACTTTCATGTTCTGGCAGATATGTACACGTCACTTTATTTTCACCCTGTCCAGCAACTCGTTTAACCACTGGGCACTCCTAGCTGACATTATGGCTGGATATGGCATATTCTTTCTTGTTGTTGCCGAAGTGACCTTTGACCAGTTATCACTATCATGTTCTCACAAAATAATTGTCACTCCGTTTTTACCTTGTCCATCAAATGAAATTACTAGAAGTTCAATTCTGAAGGTATAGGCTGGAAATGGAAGTCTTTGGAAGAAGTACACTGACCTTTTACATTTTGACACTATCAGTTCATGTGAAAAATTTTCTATTCATTTCTCCCCTTCCTACCAAGATTGCATTTCTAAATGGACATTCCTAGATGAAGTTACAACTGTAAAATGCCACAGTCAGCCAAGGTTTGGTGAACTTTGACCTTGAGGCAACTTGCTAAAAATCTAATTAATACATCTAGCACTTTATGCAGCAAATCATAAGTACTAGGAAATCCACTCCATGGTCTTCCTGTAAATCTTGAATCTGCTTGAGAACAGCAGACAGACAGATGGATGGACAACCCAAAAACATGATGCCCTGGCATCCTTTGGAGCAAAGACATTAAGAAGAAAATCCCAAAACGCACATGCACGATTCACTATTCCAATTCCTTGTACTCAACCACCATAGGAATTCTAGCATTAGAGTATTTTACTAATGTAAGACATGGCCATCGCATGCCTTTGTTTTTTCTTAAATCTTTTCCAATCGAATCGCTGACCACATTCAAGAATTCAGTCAACCCTCGAACAGTCAAATTGCAGTGCACACCAGGGTAGCTCACACCCAGGGACCTCAAAACTGTTGCCATGAATCATCCATTATCCTGCCTCTACACCAGCCTCATATTCTCTTTGGGCATCAATCTTTTACGACCTTCTATCTGGGTTCATTTTTCTGCATCCATTTCTAAAACTGCATGCCTCTTACAGCTTCATTCCCTTAGGGTTGTTGTTGTTTTTGACAACTTACAAATACACTGGTTACAGCTAATATCTAGGGGAAAAAATTATCAAATCATATCAAATCCAAAAGGTAAATGCCCTGGCATACATTTGATATCTGTTTTGCTCTCTCTTGCCAATTCAGGCTTTAATCATATAACTTCATCTCCACAAGAGGAATAGATGCTGAACAGTAGAAAAAGTGATGAATGATATTGGAGATTTGCTTAAAAAAAAATCATTTGCATTTACCTAAATGTACGGTTCTGTTGATGTTCAATGATACAGCGCATAAGCAAACATACTGTAGCCTCTTTACTTGATGATTTACAATGTATGTCTCTACTCAAAGATACAGACAAAATGATGCATTAATTTAAGATCACTTACAAGTGATTACAAAGATTCAATTGATCGATTAATATCAAATTAATAACCTCATTATGGGCTTAACAGTTAACTTTTGTTCATGTGAGTTTGTTATCTGCAATTCCTACTCATTTTTGAGACTTGCAAAACAAAACAAAAGACAGCAACTTTGCTTAAAAAAACAAAAAAACAACAAATACATTACACTTAATACCTGTGTATCTTGAACAGTGCTAATGAGAACAGCAAAACCAACATCATAAAACCTTGCTTCAAACCAGGTACTCTAAGTTATTCCATGACCAGTATAGGTATGATAACTTGTATAAATATTGTTTAATTTTGCATTTAAAAACATCAAGGATTCTGTCATTTAATCAATTACTCCTATAGATACAGGGTCTCATATCTAAACTTGACTTGAAAATGTGTACACCTTATGTCTTATTTCATATCATTATGATAGAAAGGTGAAGTGTGCAACATCCAGTGGGACCATAAAACCTCACTTTGGCATTTCTCATGATTTTACATCTTTTTAATCTCCCCAAACCATACTGCAGATGTGATATAGAGTCACCTACACCATAATGTGTTAAGCATGATCCCAACACCTTAATATAAAAAAAGAAAAAAGAAAAAGGTGAGCCGCAAGCAGAAAAGTAAACAATGCATCTATTTCATGGATTAAACAATGTATCTATTTCATGGATCGTTAGGAAGATCACGACTTTAGGAACGCAGATATGCCTATTAAAGTGAATGATGACTTCTTCCTATTTATTCCCCCTACAGTTGATGAGAAAAGGCACTGTATGCTAAAGGATTGCTCTTCAACGTGAATAACAGGAACAACAAAATCTGCGTATCAATGTCAAAACAGCATCATGTGTACACCTGGGCATTAGCAGATGCGGTACCAGGTAAGACAAGAAGAAATTATATGCAGCATCACACCACAGCCACTCACCACAGGAGTAGGAATACTATGGGGGGGGGGGGCGATAACCTGCATGGTGGGAGAACTCAACAGAACACTTGCACATAATATACAGCATGTCCCAAAAACAATTACAACCGGATTTTCACATTGATAACTCCCAAAATATGATTAAACTATCTTAATGCTACTTCAGGGTCTTAAGATATAACATCTTAGCTCTATTTTGCAGAAAACTCCTTTCAATTTGGTTAAGTGGTCGCAGAGAAATGTGGATTGTTGTAAAGCATGTCATGGGCCTGATTCTTCCAAATTTAGCACTTGGATGCTCTTGGAACTACATGTTCATGTGTGAACACGATGGACAGACCTTGGAGGGAAGGGATTCCTGACATGCTCTACAAAACTCCTAATTTCTCTTTGACCACTGAAGCAAATTGAATGGGGTTTTCGGTAAGATGTGGCAAATGAGTTATAGTTTCATACCCTGAACTTGTATTTGGACTGGTTCACTAATTTTAAAGTTATCATTGTGGCGGGTCCTATCGTAATTTTTTTTTTTTTTTTTTTTTTTTGGGGGGGGGGGACATATGGTACACATACTGTGTTCTGCTATCCTATGTGCTGGTGACAAGGAAAATAAAATAAATTTGATGTTTGTTTGCTTCTCCATACATTTACAGTGTAATGAGATGGAGTTAGTCAGAAATGAATATCTGGCTTAATGATGAATGACTCATCAATCTTGGTTCACTGTCTGCTATTGTGACTGGCATCATTCTCGACAGGTTATAGACCTCCTTTCAAATAACTCATGAAAATGATTTGCTTCAGAACGGTCTCATATTCAAGTAATGTGCAGATTAATGCTCCGTCACTGACCAAGGACGCTAACCTGGAAGCATTAACCCGTTGAGGACGAGTCCCGAGTATACTCGGGAAGGTGTCTATGGGAAATGCATGTTGTAGCAAAATCAAACTGTCCTCAACGGGTTAAACTGCACATTACTTGAATATGAGACCATTCTGAAGCAAATCATTTTCACACAACAATAGATATACAATGAACTCTTGAATGAATCCCATAAGGATTGGAACAATCATCTCCCAGCATTTCCAATGATTCCCACTGATCAGTTACTAGCCTTCCCCTTTAACATGTGTCAGTAAAATGTAGATGGAATGTGCACTCTTCCTGAAAAAGGACATTTTGTGGAATTCTTTTTATATTTTCTTTATGTTGTTGTCTATAATAATGTCATTAAATGTAGTAGTCTCCTTATCCAGCAATGACAGCACCAAAAGTGTAAAACTTCATAGCTTTTCAATAGATTGTTTGATTTTCCTCAAACTTTCATTAATGTGTTTTACTGGTATTGCTGCTTTTACTTGATCCACATTTATCTGAGTTTTGGTTTCCTGTAAGATTTACATGTCTACCCACAGAAGACTTGTGAGGCAATGACTTGACGAGCTCATCCACTATACATAATAAATAAATGCAATTAAAAACCATTTTGTAAAAATTTCCATAACTTTTTGGAGTTTTAAACCAGTAGCAGCAGCAGCAAATGATAATAATAATGATAATGATAAAATAATAACAATGATCGTAATAATAACAATAATAATAATAATATTAATAATAATAATGATGATAATAATAATAATAATAATAATAATAATAACAACAATAATAAATATGACAATTATTCTTATTATCATTATTATTATTATTATTATTATTATTATCATTATTATTATTATTATTATTATTATTATTATTATTATTATCATTATTATTGTTATTATCATCATCATTATTATTATTATCATCATCATCATCATTAATCTCATTATATAATAATAATAATATGGTATTCTTTATCCAGGGTACCCTGCCATCATTATTACCCTAGCACTGCCAGGTACCAATGAATTTACGCACCAGGGTGGAGAGGGACATGGATAGTCACAAGCTTACAATTTGATTTGTACATCTCGGGAGACAAGTGATAAAATTATTTCATAGCAGTTGTTGTTGTTGTTGTTGTTGTTGTTGTTTGCATTGTTGTTGGAAGGACAACAAATACTGGTCCAGTTTAGAATAATAAGATTGTGATATTGGATAAGGAGACGCAAGCCTTCAAACAGTGCAAAACACTCACCTTTGGGTGAAGAAAAGGACATTTGACATTCCTGCAGTTTGGATGAAACTTGCACACTGTCTTACTTTGCAATGCTGAAAGAAAGAATAAACAAACAAACAAACAAATAGGAAAGCACATTGTTAACAACTCTTTGCATTTTTTCCTTTAGTCGTTTACATATCATAAGTTTAAAGGGTGTGTACAGTTCTGGTCGAGGTGAAGATTTAGCTTTTAATGTTTTGTGAGATATTCAGAAACCACTCTATGAGATCTCAAAGAGCATGCAGTTCTAAGGGGTATCAAAAGTTTATTCGATGAAAATCGGTTTTGAAATGGCTGAGATATCCAAAAACAAGGTGAAACAAAGAGATACTAATAAAGTGGGGGCATGTCGCCTTTTATTATTAGCACTTTTTGGATATCTCAGCCATTTGAAAACCAATTTTCATCAAATAAACGTTGAATCCTTCTTAAAATTACATGCTCTTTCATATTTCATAAGAGGCTTTTCATTATCTCACTTAGGAATGTTCAAAACATGAATTCCTACCTCAACCAGTACTGTACAGTCCCTTTAATTCCCCATCAATATTGTACTTAGTGTATCTTAGAGTTTGAGTAGGCAGTTCCATTCTGCCAAAGGGCAATGAGAAATGCAAACTGGGCATTCCAAACCACCATATGGCAGCCAAAAATGCAAAATGGGCATTCAAAATTGCCATAAAACAGCCAAAAATGCATAATGGGCAGCCAAACTCTCCATAGAGCAATCGAATGTGGAAAAACACATTCATATTCGTCATAATGCATTCAACTTAATAGCACGGTAGGACATACAGTTAACAACAAAATTATTCATAGCCCTGAGAAATTATTAGTTTTGAGCAGACAAGTGAAGGATGGAGTGATGGTGATTGGGTGCTAACTTTTTACTCTTATTCGTCCTCTATAAATTGACATTAATTCCAGTTTCACCTCATTTGCATAACAATAGAAATGTTGAGATATAACACCCAATCACTGTCACTCTATCCTTTACTTGTAAGAAATCTGCTCAAAACTAGAAATTTCCCAGGGGTATGAATAATTTTGTTAACTGTATGCCTGAAGTTACAGCATTCAATTTCACCAAAAGAGTTCTCATGCTCATAAATAATGCATTCCATTTAGCACTGTATTTACAAATATACAGCAATACATGCATACAAAAATCATGTTGTTTGTTGCACATTTATTGTTTGGTTTCCACTGAATGTCGTCCTAATTTCTTTTAAGTCATATTTTACTCTTCTGATTTCTTCACTATGTTTAAAAACCTCTGTCCCCACAACATTGATTACATTCTCCTTTGTATAGATATCAAATCTTATTCATAAATTCTTGGCACATTCATCTCAATCTGCAACAGACAAATATAAAAGCTAATATATACACATATCTAGAATATGGCAGAAGAAAAATCATGATGTTGTATACATGATATGATTTATGTCTCTAGTGTATGTATACAACAATAGTTAAAGAGATGGTGCAAATGACAAGAAAATACATCACGAAAGAAAATTTATACAGATAAATAAAAGCCGATCGATTCTAATCTTGACAAATCCTAATGTCATTCTAGCTTCAAACATGGTGATGATGATGATGATGAAACAGCATTTAGTGCCATTTATCTGTAGAAATATTTAGAGTTGCCTGGCTCCGACATGGAAGGGAATAGATTTTCCCGTCGCAATTTCTAGGCATACGGGAAAAACAGTGTTGGAGAAGGAGTCGAATCGCTATCCACAATAGGCGTTTTCACATCAGCCCGATAAAAATCCAAGCTGGAGATATTTTTTTATTTCCCAAGTCAGAAAATAGCGAGCTATTTTGAAACATCAGGCTGATGTGAAAATGCCTATTTTACAAATTTCTGCATAGGTTCCATAGCATGAAAGTTGAATGTTTAGCATTTCACTGGCTTTGATGTTCCATGTTCCAAGCCGCTCTTCTATCGAGTTTTGATATGGAGCCCAAATAAGAGGTTCTTCATTTTAATTTGAAGCTATATTTGGGAGGAAATGCTGAAATCCTGTGTGGAACTCTTGGTTATATGCTACGGAATAAGCCCTTTCAGTTTTTCGTCAAATCTTCTTGTTATTAATACCCAAGGACTGAAAAAACAAATATTAGTATTGCATAAAAAGTTAGCATTTAACCATCTTGCGCACATTTGTGAATAAATTTGTTTCCGAGGTTTAGTACCTGAATGTGAAACCTTTTGGATTAAATAATTGGCTAATGCTTTGTTAAAAGAAGTGCATCTTTTTTTTACTGATTTTTGTTTAGCTTTCCTGTTCTCTACATACTAAATAATTGCTGCCAAAAACATTGAAAGGGACAGCAAACTGCTGCTCACTCAGTTTGTTGTAAATGAGGAATGAGGTATACTTTAAATGGAAATGCTGTCTTTTGTTGAAGCAATTCATTAACACCTGCGATATAGTGCATAACTTCTCCGTGGCGCAGAGCATGGGTACAAAGGAGAGATTCTTGTTTCTTTTCCTTCTCTAAGACCCCGTTTACAGTGCGGGGCTAGGCCGAGCCGCGGCCGAGCCCCACAATTTTGTCCGTTTACACTGCCGGGCTCGGCCGCGCTTTAAATTCAAACCTTTCAATATTTTGTCGTAGTGGCGCTCTGCTTGTAAACAAATGCAATTTGGTATAGTCTGGTATTCAGACTCTTTGCCAATTGGATTCCGTGGTGACAAAGTCGCCGTTCGGGCAAAGGCCTTTGCCGAAGGAAAAATCCTTTGCAGGACAAAACCACCTTAAACTATACTAGTTTTCGATGTTGAGGGGGTTAATATCCTGAATAACGAAATAATATGGGCAGAGGGTTTGGAAGCCAGACATAAATTGGCCGCGTATTTGGCTCAATTTGCGTTTACACTGAGAGAAGGCCGGGCTCGGCTGCAGCTTGGCCATGGCCGAGACCACCTCCAGAGCGTGGCCAAATGCGCGACCAATTTTGGCCCCGCATTTGGCCTTTTGCATGTTTACAATGAAATGAAGCCCGCCTGTAAACGGGGTCTAACACCTCCCTGCTCTAACTTCAGCTCTAGGACATTTCATGAATGTATGGTTTCATTACGTATGAATCTGCATGCCAACTGGCAAACCTGGTTGGCTTACAGTGAATGTGAATGATGATTGACAATTCAGGTTGCCCTACCCACAAAACTGAATGATCCATTCATACTTTTATGTGATATGTGCAAAATTGAGTGACCTGATATATACTTTTGCATGCACTGACTGCAAAATTGGATGGGAAAACCTGCCGCACAAATTGTCTTTAAATACTTCCTAGTTTATTGCACATGGCCTATAAAAATTATACACCTAAACCTCCTTTTTTTTTTTTGGGAGGGGGCAACTTTTTATTTCTTCCAAAACAAACACCATTTGCACTTGTGTATGTACATCATCGCCTGCCCAACTGAAGGGCCCTGGCATGAAATTCTGACACCAAAATCAAATTTTGATGTGTGACATGATTTAACAGAGTTTCGAAAGCTCTTTAAAATGATTTAACATCATTGATTTGTGAGTTTTGGAGCATGCAGGCCTTAGGGCCCTTCTGCAGGTCAGGCAATGACATACACAATTGTGCTGCCATATCATTTGAATTGTTAGTTCTCATTGTAATTTTACTTAGTACTACAATGCACTTTATGCCACTACTTTACAAGCTCTTTTATCTTTCTCTTTCTCTTTCTTTCTGTCTCCTTGTCTACCTGTTTATCTGTCTATCTTTTTGTTTGTTTGTCTACCCATCTTTCTCGTGTCTGCCAAGATGTCTTCACTTGTCTATTCATTGATCTAACTGCCTTGATGTCTATCTGCCTATCTATTCGTCTGTCTCTCTGTCTGTTTGCCTGTCTATTGTCTATGTCTGCCTTCCTGTCTGTCTGTCTGTCTATTTGTCTGTCTGTCTGTGTCTGCCTGCTGATCCTGTCTGTCTGTCTATTTGTCTGTCTGTTTGTCTCCCTCCCATCCCCTCCCTCTCTCCGTTGCTGACTTACTTGGCTTGAACCTTGGCACAGCTCTGACTTGTGGTGTCTGTATGATGACTTGTGCTGGCTTCGTCCTGGTGGCGTGAGTGTAAGGACACGATGGATTCATGCAGGTGGCGTCAAACTTACAGTTGGGATGGATGAACACACATTTGTCACCAAACTTACAGTTTGGGAATGTCCTGCAGGAGAGATAGGCAGAGAAGGGGTTGGGGGAGTTATGTGTTTATACACCTCTATACCGGGTGTCCCAAAAAAAGCGGAACGGTGGATTTTCAGTACCTTGCGGTCTAAAAGTTATATATCTTTTGACATCATTAGAAAGAGCGTCTTCAGCAGAAGACTATGATACCAAAGTCATCAAATTTGGTTCAGTACTTTTTATTCTACGCCAATTTCTGAAAATGCAATCATTGCCAAATTTCGCCGGATTTTTGCGACATAATAATTTGACATAATAATTTGAGTACGACACGCGATCCATACGGTGAATATTGTGTAAGCTCGGTGATCCATGTCAACAAAAGATACAGCTTTCACATTAGGCACGGGCTAGGAAAAAACCGTGTGTGTGTGTGTGTGTGTGCGCGCGCTCCCAATATGAAAGCGTTATCTTTTGTTGACATGGATCAACGAGCTTACACAATTCACCGTATGGAACGCGTGTCGCGCCCAAATTATTATCTCATAAGTCGCAAAAAATTGAAAATGACTGCATTTTCAGAAATTGGCGTAGAATAAAAAGTACTGAACCAAATTTGATGATTTTGGTATCATAGTCTTCTGCTGAAGACGCTCTTTCTAATGATGTCAAAAGATATATAACTTTTTGACCGCAAGGTCCTGAAAATCCACCGTTCCGCTTTTTTTGGGACACCCGGTATATTTAAGTACATGCCTACAAATAGACATGGTAATGCGAAAGAGAGGTACAGTTAAATGCTCTTTTATTACGCTAGAAAGGAGAAAATCTATTGACGTCTCTGTATATTTTCTTCATATTGTGGAAAATTTGTGACATCACAAAATGTTCTAGCCTTCTCATCCCGTGATGGTGGCACCGAAACTTAAATATCAGTAACTTTTCACCCGACCGTCCAATTTTTCTCAAACTTCACTGATGTGTTCTACTAACATTGCTGCATTCCCTCAATCCACAGATATATTTTATTTTAATTCTCCTTTAGTTTATAAGCATGCTTATCCTGAGGTCAAAAAAAGAAATGACCACAGTATACCAATTTTATCTTCAAATCAAGAAAGTAATACCACATCACTGATCAGAGGGGGAAAATGTATCTATTTTTTCTGTTCCAGTAAGAAAAATTCTGATAAGAAAATACACCACTGGCTTTATTTTCCTTATTGAAGAAAGTGGTTGACCTTCCACACTCTAATCATCTTGTTGTGCCACAACTGATTGATATCCAATATCTCTCCAATCTCTTCATGGCTGTTGTTAGTTACACTGCAAGTGCTCATGTATTTTTCATGCAAATTCATCATCTCAATCAATTACATCTTCCACTCAGAGGTCTGATATCCATCATCTCAATCTCAAAGAAATATTTGTCATTTGTTGAAGTAAGAAGCTTTAATACTGAGAGCTAGAATTCTTTTGCATTGAACTTTCCTTGTAGTGGGAGAGTTGCATCTTTGAAGAAATATTCACTAACATATAATGCATAATTTGAAATTATTCAATCAGCCTATTCTCCCTAATGCTCCATCAAACTTGCCTTCTGGCTCACCCGAGATTGCATTGCAAGTACTGCCACACACAGACACACACAGACACAGAGATGAACACAGACAGACACAACACACACACACACACACACACACACACACACACACACACACACACACACACACACACACACACACACACACATACACCTCCAAGTCCCCTCCCCTTTTCTTTCTTCCCTCTCATCTTCATTCATTCCAGTGTTTTTCTCTTGTAGTCATTGATGCTACCACAATTCCTACATGAGTTGTCAGAAAGTAAAGGTTGCTTTAACCCATAAAGGACGGTTTGATTTTCCTACAACACGCATCATTTTCCATAGATGCTTGCCCGAGTATATTCAAGTTCAAGTTCAAGTTCAAATTTATTTCCATTCGACATAAAATCATCAAAACAATTCATACAATGAAGACACATAGATACAAATATATGATTATCAAAAGAAATACACACACATACACAAAACAACAACAAGAACAAAAACCGATGCGTAAATTCATGTGAATGGGGGTTCAACAGAGAAGAGCAATAAGCCTTGTAAATCGCTGACCCCTAGAAAACATAAATACTGTGTAAAATATATCGGGAGTATAGAAAAGAAACTAAGGAGGAAAAGAAATGGACAGGACTGAAGAACAAATCAAAAGACATATATATAAGTGCAATTAAAATAATCATTCTGAATGAGAATATGAATTCAGGAGTAAACATTTATAATTCCTTTTAAAACTATTCAAAGACGGTTTCATTTTCAAATCAAATGATATTTTGGACCATATCAATGGACCTTTATAAAAAACTGTATTCTTTGAAATATTTGCTCTCACATGACATAAATGATAATCATTAGCACGACGGGTGTTATACGCATAAACATTACTATTCAATAAAAAATTAGAAGAAATATTGGAGGGCAATAAAGCTTTTGAACATAAATATACATAAAAATTGCAAGATTATATCTATTCGGGACTCTTCCTTAACAGGTTAATACTCGCTGAAAGAGTCACAAACTGAACCCCTCACATCCCCTCCCATCGTCCCCCCCCCCCCCCACACACACACACACATCCATGAGATGGGAGGCTCACTTACAGAATTCAAACAAATAGACTGCACTTGCATCTGTGACAAGTTGCACCATGGAATTCTTCATTCATCCCATTCCAAAGCACTGCAAAAAGGCAAATGACTATGAGGATTTCCTTTAAAAAATGAAGATGGACTGATTTTTGCATCATCATAGTATTTTGTGTGTGTGTGTGTGTGTGTGTGTGTGTGTGTGTCCACACAAGCACAATGCAGGACTGCACACTAACCCATTTTTTCTACTGGTCCAACCTGTCTGTCGGACCTGGGCCCTGTTTCATAAAGCTGTTCGTAAAGTTACGAACAATTCACGAGCGACTAGTGATCAGTTCTGATGTGCTATACTTATCAAAATCTCAATAATTCAGCACAAGAACTGATCACCAGTCGCTCGTAAGTTGTTCTTAACTTTACAAACAGCTTTATGAAACAGGGCCTAGTATGTACCCAGTTTTTCCATGTTTTACTGGTCCATACCTGAAAAAGTTAATGGTCTGACAGTGATTTTTACTGACTACGGACCGTTGGACCAGTGCCAGTGTGCAGCATTGTATAATGTATCTTTGACTTTCACATAAAGTTGCAAAAACTGATTTTTCCCAAACCATTGTTATTGGGTGTTGCATGAACCACCTAATGGATATGTTTATCTACATGCATAGCACGACCAGATGACGTGCGAAGCACAGCATCTCCATGCGCCAGTGACACTTGTGTACAGCGAGAGAGCTGTGTATACATTGTAGTTACTACATGCACTGTCTTAAGCTTTTTCCTGGAAACTATAGGGCATAAAAAAAAATATATGCATCTTCGGGATCAAGGATGAAAAAAAAAAGTTCTATTGAGTGATTGCAGAAATAATCTGTAATAGCGACTTGCTTTGAATCTCCCAAGTCTTAGTATGCTGTAATGCATTTTTTATCACATGAAACTGCGAGGATCAAACTGCTCGTACATGTTCAGTAATACGCCCGGCGCATTGAGTGATATTCCCTGTTGTGGCTTGTTGCCATCGCGGCGCCAAGTCAAGAATCTTCCACGTTTTGCAGGAAATTCATGACAGATCGTATATCCCTTTCCGAATTTTCATTTCGGAACTGCAGTAGTTACTGACAATGCACAGATTATTCTCATTGTTCCCCAATGAGAAAGGAGCAGGGGAAAAAAAAAATGCCTCGCTGACACAGAAAAATGTTTTGCATCCTTTTCCGCAGATTTTTTGCTCTTGTTTCTGTCAATTAGAGATATGGATAAACTTGATGCTTGCTGATTTCACAAGGGAAATCATTTGCTCATTCAATCAACAGTAAGTGTCTCATGGCTACCATGACATACGGCCAATGAAGCTGCATTGTGATACACTGGGCTTGGCTTGCTAATATGCATAAAACTTGATAGGTGTTATTTTCACAGGGGAAATCACACTCCTTTTCCATCAAACTAGTGTGGATCAAATGGCCATGACACATGGACGATCACTTCTAGGCATTTTCGTTTTGACAGTGACCCTCTCTTTGGTAGTATCAAAATTGTGATTGTACAACCCTAACATTGTATCACATCATACGTTGCACAAACTGAGCCAAGACACAAGGCAAAACTTAATCCAAAAAAAATCTGTTTTGTGCTTTTCATCGGCCCATCAATGGAGGTATTGCATGCTTGCAAAAGAAAATGTTTGTCTTGTATTTTTTTTTACAAGAGAGTTCACTTTTGTGCTGGCCAATGTCAAAGAATCCCTCCCTCCCTCCAAACAAACAAATAAACAAAGAAATAAACACACTAAACAGAGAAAGAAAGAAATTCAGGTCTAAATTTTCTCAAAAAAAAAAGAACTTTCATTTTCTTTACAGTTGTACAAACTAATATAAGCCAAGGAGTTTTGAAAAAAAAAGATAAATACAGTGCAACCAGTCAGAAAAGTGAATGTCAAAAAAATGATTTACACAATCATTTAGCATGAAAACACAAAACATGTAATTGAAGTTTGGAATTCATCATGCACATAGATTCTACAAGATGTCATGGGCCTTGAATTGATTGACCCCTGCGACATGGGGACTACTGTGATGATGCTACACTCTGGCTACATCATGATATCATACCGTATCTACAGGTCTCTTGAAAGAAGATCGCATTCCTGGCAGT
This sequence comes from Diadema antillarum, assembly GCF_040938485.1. Taxonomy (NCBI): domain Eukaryota; kingdom Metazoa; phylum Echinodermata; class Echinoidea; order Diadematoida; family Diadematidae; genus Diadema; species Diadema antillarum. The sequence goes on from NW_027270980.1 coordinate 698,367, forward strand.
AGCCATGCATATTTCATGGGTTATCTGCATCACTGCAATAAACAAGCCATCAGGGGAAATCCCCTTCTTCCCAACTCTCACTCACAAAAATTTAGAAGAAAGAAGGAAAAGGAAATCAGAGATGGGCTCTCAATGACAAGAAAGGAGAGAGAAAAAAACAAGGACAAAATCTTCACTTCATCAAGTGTGATCCTCGGACATATTTGGATACAAGAGCATCCTCAAAATGACTGTTTGAACCAAAGTATCGGGCACCATCTGTTTGTATTAGGCTACCGAATTAGATATTAATGGATTCCTTCATGCCTTCTTCCCTATTCTTAATGTATCATTACCTCTGCCAAGGGAGGAGGTTTTGTTTTCGTTACCGTTGGTTTGTTTGTTTGCCTGTGTGCAAAATAATTCAAAAAGTTGAGCACAGATTTAGATGAAACTAGCAGGAAAGCTTGAGAATGACACAAGGAACACATGATTAAATTTTGGTAGTGATTCAGAAATTTTTATGGATTTCATGAAGGATTTTTGATATTATGACAGGTAGGGTCAATGAACTTGGGAGTTCGAGCTGCGCATTTTTAAGGTTTTCATACGCGCACTAAAGTGCGTGCTCTAGTTTCTGGTAGGGCGAGGTGCCACGCGCAGCTGAAGGTTTATGGCGTAACAAAGGTTTCTATATTGGGATATCGGGCTATTTTTCAGCATGCATACATACGGGTGAAAATCACTGATCTCAATCGAAGAGTAAGATCATCAGTGGAAAGTAGCTTGGCGAAGGTCTGCGCTCTCAGAGCGCTTTTTTAGTTACACTTGTTCCCGCTGCCTGGTGATAAAGATGTATAAAAACAGAGGACAATAGTAGAAGTGAACACATTAAGGAAAAGTTTGATATCTGCATGTACACTGCTTTCTTTACTGAAGGAGGAGCACAACACACACACACACACACACACACACACACACACACACACACACACATCAGGTCAGGTCAGGTCACACCCGTAGCATTTCTGCTGTTGGGGCACTGAGATGTCCTTCTCCAGGTTCCTTTTCCTCCGCCATTCTCATACAGATTTCCACCGGCTTCTCCACCCATATCCTCACATCATCCACCCAATTCCTCCTTGGTCTTCCTTGAGCTCGCCGCCCATCCACCCGACCATGCATTACCGTATGCGCTAGTGTGCCTGGCTGTCGGGTGACATGTCTGAACCATTGCAGCTTCCTTCTCTTCACTGTGTCCAGCAGTGGGTCATAATCCCCAATTTTCCTCCTGATCTCTTCCAGCACCGATGCATTGGTGCGGCGATCGTGCCAATGGATTCAGAGTAATCGGCGGAAGCATCTCATCTCGCTATGTTTTTTCTCCATGATTCACATCCGTATAGGGCTATCGAGGTCACCAGTGCCTTCATGAGCTCAATCTTTGTTTTCTCTCTCACCTCTCTGCTTCTCCAGACGTGATTCAACTTGGCCTACTGGGCAGTCACTATGGCCATTCGAGTCTTCATTTCTGTTGCTGAAGTGGCCTCCTCATTCATCATGGCGCCCAGGCATTTGAATTGGTGGACTTCCTCCAGTGCGTGCCCGTCCACCCGTATCTCCTGTGCTTTGTCATCTTGTTTATTCTGTCTTGAAGTCATCATTATCTTGCTTTTCTCATGACTAATTTCCATGCTGTATCGGTGGGCGGCAGTGTCTAGCAGCGAAGTCAGCTCTGCTACTTGCTAGCTCTTCTCTATTTCCAGCAACAAGGTCAATGTCGTCAGCGAATTTCAGACTGTTGATTGACCTTCCCGCGATTGGGACTGTGTCATCAAAATCTCTGAATGCTTCCATCACGATCTGCTCCAGAAAGAGGTTGAAAAGGCTTGGCGAGAGAATGCATCCCTGCCTGACACCAACATTGGTTTGGAACCATTCCAGAGTCCTGTTGTCAAACATCACTGCATTAGTGATATCATCATGTAACGACTCACAGAGTTGATCAGTTCTGGACTTATGTCATGTTTCCGCATTGTATACCATAGTGCCTTCCTCCACACTCCGTCGAAGGTTTTCTTGAAGTCGACAAAGTTATAGTGTACTGTACGAGCTGAAATTTTCGCGTACAGATATTTTCACAAAGTGAAGACATTTTCATGTGTTGTTAATTTCGCGGTTGCGAGGGTCTAACTGAATTTACTTGAACTCTCACGAAAAAACTATAGCTGTCTAAACTAAAAGTACCTTACACGTGTAAGTACTAGTACTTTCTCAATTTGAAAGTAAAACAAATATCAAAAAGAAATACTTTACAAGGACTTTCAAAATTCGTGCCGGACATCGACAGGCGAACACCAAGAATGCAGCTGCAAGAGTAGACTGAACGCACTTTAAACAGTTATAGCTAGCTGTACTGTGCGACGAGCGTGGACAGTCGACAAGTTGAAGGCTAGCTAGGCGCAGCGCAGGATGGGATACATTACATGGCATGGCTTGATTTTTATTTCCTGCATTGTTATTTTCGCGCGTTGTTATTTTCGCAGTTCAAAGGCGATTCGCGAAATTCACGAAAATAAGACCACCACGAAAATATCAGCTCGTACAGTATTTCTCGCTGATGGTCTCTGAACTTTTCGCACAGAATGTGGCAGCTGCAGATCTGTTTTACAGTGCTCCTTCCAGCCCGAAAGCCGGCTTGCTCTTCTGCGAGTACAGCTTCTATCTGTGGTTTCATCCGGTCTGCCAGGATCTTCAGCAATACTTTACTTGGATGGCTGATCAAGCTTATTGTTCTGTAGTTGCTGCATTTTTTCAGATCGCCTTTTTTCAGAAGTGGCACTATAAGTGATTGTGTCCACTGTTTGGGCCATTCTCCCGCTCTCCAGATCAGGTTGCACAGTTTATGCAGCTTATCCACAGCTTCTTCTTCTTTCAGCAGCTCTGCGGGTATGTTATCTGTTCCAGGGGCTTTGCCACTCTTCAGTGATGCAACAGCGCTGACAACTTCACTCCTCAAGATTTCGAGCTCTTCGTCTTCTGCAACGCCTGGGCCACCAGCCTCCAGCTCTCTGAGGACACACTCATCGGTTTGGATCAGGTGGTTGCATAGTTGTTTGACATATTCTGTCCAATGGTGGCCTTTTTGTGTATCTCCTTGATTGTGTCAAAGACCTTTTTGCTGTTGTTTTCAAAAGCATGCTGCATCTGTTGACACTTCTCAAGAAGTTATCTTTGGCGGTGTAAATCTCCTTCTTCACTTTTGCATTGGCTCTCTGGTATTCCACTTTGCTGTTCTCATCCTGAAATTTTGCCCTTTTCAGTTTCCTTCTCTCATCATATGCTTTCAGGATCTCCCTTGTCATCCAGGGTTGTTTCATGACCCACCGTCTGCCCAGCACTTCCAGTGCTGTTTCATTTGTGACTTCTGTGAACCGATCCGCCATTTCTTGGACATCTTCGAGTTCCATGAGGGGGGCAAATCTGTTGCTGATCCTCACAGCATATTCGTTCCTCTTCTCGTGGTCTGTCTTTAACAGATCAAGATTGTACTTCACACGCACCGCTCCTTGGTTCTTCATCATCTTCAACTTCACCTTCATCGTCATCATCACCAAATTGTGGTCGCTGCCTACAGAAAGAGGAGTTCACATGTGGGACGTGGAACGTCAGAACTCTCAATGGAGATGGGAAACTGGAGCAACTGGAGTATGAAATGACCAAATATAAGTGGAATGTCCTGGGCATCGCTGAAATGAGGTGGACTGAAAGCGGCGAGATGCTCACTGAAGAAGGACACAAAGTTTGGTTTAGCGGAAAAGAGAAGAAACGTGAGGAAGGAGTGGGATTCATTATCCTCAAAGACACAGTGAAAGCGGTAGTGGAATGTGAACCCATTTCAAGCCGAATGATTAGAATAGAATACGAATCGCAGCCTCTCCCAGAAATGTAACCATCATTCAAGTCTACGCACCAACCTCTGATTGCAAAGATGAAGAAATTGATGCTTTCTACGATACTTTGGGCAGCACGCTCAGAAAAATTCCCAAGAAAGACATAAAAAAATGTTCAAGGAGATTGGAATGCCAAGACAGGAACTGACTCCAAGGAGATTGGAATGCCAAGACAGGAACTGACTCCAATGAGGACTGGCACAGTACTGTGGGAAAATTTGCTCATGGAATGACGAATGATAGAGGTGAGAGGCTACTAGAATTCTGCAAATTGAACAATCTGATTGTGGCCAACACGCTTGGGGATCTCAAGAATTCAAGAAGAATCACACGGACATCCCCAGATGGCAGAACAAAGAACCCGATAGATTACATCTTGGTGGAGACTAAAAGCAAAACCTGCATCAGACCAAACAAGACCAGAGCCTTCCCTGGATGCGACATTGGCAGCGACCACACACACATGCAAGCACAAAAACAAATCCTTTCATAAAGTATGAGAAAGAGTGAGTGGGAGGGATATGTTTAACAACTGAAAGTTTTATGTATGTGAAGTACTTGCCACCTACAGTACAATGTCTACAAGGCCTTGAATTGTGTTTTAAATTGCAGACTTACAGTTTAATCCCTAGAATCATGCCTGCTTGGCAGCATCTAAAAGTACAGGTCAAATTTACAAAACTATGTTTGTTGTGGTTCCTGACTTTCTTTCTGTTTCAGCGGTAGGTTGATAAGGACTAGTCGACCAACCCAAAGCCACCACCACCCCCCTTCCACCGAGCCTGCCTCACTGAAATCAGCACATCTACAAGTTTGATTGCTCTTACATGAATAAAAGGTGGTGAAATAACTTTTGGTGACAAAGGGAATTATACTTTTTTACCTTGATGATTACTTTCCCTGTTAGAGAAGGGTGGATCTTCCACTGATTCTTTTTGGTTTGTAATGGTAACAAACATGAAAGCAAATTAATCACTTTCCAGTAGTTTCCATGTGAGCTGTTAAGTAGTTTCAACTGCAGGGTCTTTTATTGGATACCTCAAAAAATCTGTTTTTCCCCCCTAAAGCCCTAATGTTTCTTTTTTTTTTTGGTGTCTGTGTTCCATATCTATGAACATATAATGAAATATTTTAACAAGAACTTTTTGCTTAAACATTGACTTCTTAGATCCTTTTCCTCTCCTATCAACAGCATTTCATTGCAGTTAGCTAGCATCAGCATTCACTTTAATGATAGTTGAAATGTTTTCAGAATTTTGTCCTTTTCTGATTTATAAAAATAGAAACATTCACATATATATTGAAACTGTCTCGACATGTATTTCAGGGCATAGTTATAATAGGATTGTGAGACAGGAAGTTACTCTGGTACATTTATCGGCTGGTTGATGAGGAATCAAAAGTGTGGTGAAGAGATTTAGAGAAAATCCTTGGCAGATGAGGACTCAGAAAGAGGCAGTCATATTGAAAGCTACCTAGTGAATATCAGAATTGCATTTTACATTCCTAACTACGTTGCTAAGTGTTTTTCTTTCTTTCTTCCTTTCTGTATTCTCTTGTTTCTAGAGAGTCTTAAAGAAGAAATCCAACCCCAAAATAAATAAACCTCAAAAAAAAGAGAAAAATATTCCCTACAGCAGGGCTCCACACTAACTTTTATTTTTGGTGGCCCAAAGGCAAACATCCGACCTTTTTTGGTGGCCAGATCAGGCCACCAAATTCTTCATTTCTAAAATTTTGGTGGCCCGACGTGCGTTTTTGGTGGCCCCGGGCCACCGGGCCACCGTTAGTGTCGAGCCCTGCCTACAGAATGATAAAAAATGATGAAAATCGGATAGGAAATAAGGAAGATGTGACATTTTGAAATTTCTCAGCAGCTACACTGCAGCTCAGCATCAAGTATGTATAATGATGGTACTACACTTAGTACTCAGTATTGTACGTGGGTGGGCCACCCATAAACTAGATTGTGATCATATCTACAATTTACATGCAAATGGGGCACAGTACCATGAATGCACAAAGCTCTTAAAAGCTGTCTGGTGACGGAAATGAAATGAAGTATTAAAGCAGGCAAACAGCAAATTCTCCAAGTATATACATCCAAGATAGCCTGCGGGAATGGAGGAAGCAGCAATTGGGCAGGGTGTAGACCTAGGGAGAAATAAACCCTAGCTCTATTCTAATTCATGTCATGTGGAGCGGTAAACGCAAATCTAAAATTGACAATGAGACACTAATACAGACTTCACCATGCATCTCTCAGAGGTTAGATTAATTTAAGAAAGTCCAAATTTGGATAAATTTCTTTATGATATAATTTATTTAACAACACACCTATATTGTCAGTTTCTGTATGCACATCTACCAGGGATATTGACAGAATAGAAATCATAATAGATCTTTAGTTCTACTTGAAGTAAACAGAGGAAATCTAACTAAAATTTTTCCATTGCAATGCCTGGGGGCTGAATTTCTTGTCATATTTGAAATTGTTCTATATCTACTCTAGATCTTATCTACACAGATTTATTTGGAAGGCAAGCAATGGTGCTCAATAATTATAAATGATGCTGAGCCATACTGCTGTATAGCACCTTAAAATATGTATGATTGGTACGTACATAACTAGAGCACTCGCACAGAAGACCCGTTTGAGCACATGTATCCCCCAAACCTGTCTCCCATACCCCATCTGGATTACTTTTTAGGCCAGAATATTGTGGTATGTAGATAACTAGAGCACTCGCACAGGAGACCCGTTCGAGCACATGTATCCCCCGAACCCATCTCACATACCCAATCTGGATTTCTTTTTAGGCAAGAGTGTTGTTGAATATGGCAACTGTCGCAGAATACAATAAAATCTGATGAGAAATGAGGCTGGTATATAGCACATACAAGGAATATGACATGTCATCCTATAAAAGTTTGAACAATGAGAGCGCTGCCAATGAAAACTTTTGCTACCTAGAATAACTCCACATAAACCTCAATAGCAAGTTTGAATAAAACCCGACAAGAAAGTTGGCTTATAGAGCATATACAAGAAATGTGACATGGCCTCCAAGTCAGAACACTGAGGGCGCCGTCACCACAAACTGTTGTGTCCTTCATGTAGAATGACCACCAATACACCTCCTTAGCAAGTCTGAGTAAAATCCAGTGAGTAACAATCAAGTTATTGCATAAATAAGCATTTTTGCAAATTTTGTCCTGATCAGGGTGACCTTTGACCCTGTGAAAGGTGGAACAGTGGGGGCAGCAGTATCAATATGTAAAGGTGTCTAGATTTGACTATAATATGTTTACATATCGTCGGCTGAGAATGATAAGGGCGTTAAGTTGCCACTAAACCCATAGTGTTCATGACCACTTAGCGCCCTTCTCATTCTCAACAGACGATTTTTTTATATCAAATTTGAAAAAAAAAAAAAATCAATCGAGAAACACAGGAAGGATCGTACTCACAAGCAGACCCTGAAATATTTACCGCTTCGTGTATAAAGATGGAACAAGCGAGGGCGCCACCACCAAAAACAATAAAATCTTCATTTCACTATAATACTTTTTGCAAAATTTGAAGAAAATCTGATAAGAAATGTGGCTGATACAGCGCACACAAGAAATGTGACATGGCATCCAAGTCGGAACACTGAGGGCGCAATCACCACAAACTGTTGTGTCCTTCACGTAGAATGACCACTCATACACCTCCTTAGCAAGTCTGAATAAAATCCGTTTGCAATCAAGTTATAGCATAAATAAGCACTTTTGCAAATTTTGACATGATCAGGGTGACCTTTTACCCTGTAAAAGGTGGAACAGTGAGGGCAGCATTATCAATAGGTATAGGTGTATAGATTTGACTATGATACATTTACATACCAAATTTGCAAAAAAATCTGTCGAGAAACAAGGCCAGTTTCACACACACAAGCAGACCCTATTAAATTTACCTTTTCATGTATAAAGACGGAACAAGCAATGGCGCCATCACCAAAAACAATAGGCGTCTTCGTTTTACCATAATACACCTTCATGCCAAATTTGAAGATGATCTAAGAAGAACTGCAGCCAGTAGAGTGCTCACAAGAAAATCTCTGCAGCGGACGCAGCGGCGCAACGAGGCCAAATCCATAGTATCCTCTGAACTCTTGTCGAGGGATACAATCCAATTCAAGATTGTTCTATATCTACTCTAGATCTAATCTACTTGTGTGGATTTATTTGGAAGGCAAACAATAGTGTTCAATAAATACAAATGATGCTGAGCCATACCGCGGTACAGGACCTTAACATACATGATACATACATTCATAAAACTAGTAATGCAGCTTATACCACCATCTCACTAGACGGCGATTCTGCTACAATCATCAAAAATCGACAAAGCGTGGGGATTGTGGCTTGATCGCTTTAAATCTTCTCCATCGTATCTTGAGTGGTTCAGAAGCGCGGAGGGTCGCCACCATCGCCATGGTCGGCGACCTCGCTACGGAAGTTTTGAACATGTCCAAAACTTCCGTAGCGAGGTCGCCATGGTTTTAGAGTGTATCACAATCGCCCCATGAGCACATTAAAAGCGCCACATTCGTAACTCTGACGGGGAAGCAACGCGTTAGGCGTTACTAAAGCGCATCGAAAGCGGCCCCCATCGCCCATGAAAATTACCACTTTTACAGTATTACTTAACAGGAACCAACCATGAACGATAGAAAGTGATGCACAAACCAAGTAGGTGGACATGGAGAAAAACGTATAAAATTCATTTTTCCACATACACTCAGTACGAATCTACTCTGTATATTAAATTGTTTGTTTGTCACATACCATTGCAAGTCAATGAAAGTGAATTAAGTTGTAATCTTTTCAAATATATCGTCATGAAATTGTCTCATTGTAGGATATGATTTGTAGTTTACTCATAAGCCAGTTCTTTGATATTATATACACATTTTACCCTTTTAATTGGATGGATGACTTAACTAACAGTACAATTTCACATCAAGTTCTAACTGGTGTGTTCTAGAATGCTAAGATATAAGGGTAAAACCATATTCTGCATTACCGCTAAATCCATGTTAGTTTGACACTGACATCTGCCTGAAGAAATTCAATCATGAAACCCATATTATACCCCCATCGCTTGAGATCATAGCATGAGCTCGGCGTAAACGTATCACTGTCACTCCGATCGTATCACTGTTGTAGCACGGTCTTGATAAGCGTAAGAATATCGCAACACAGTCAGTTCAATCGCAGAAGCAGCGTGTCTCGTCAGCCTGGAAATGCGGCAACAACGTGACAGAATTGTATTATCATCGTGGCTCTACCTACAGCGCAGGTTGAGCATGGAGAAACCTTTGTGTAATCGCCTCGGACGGCAATCGCGCCATGATTTGTTAAATTGTCGAAGATCGCCATGGTCGCCTTCCTAGTGAGATGGGGGCCTTAATGCAAAAGCATTGAAATACACCTTAGTACATGTTAAAAAGACAGGTCAAGCATTGCACACAAATCTCAAAATGGTCTGAACATCACACGATTTCTCACTGGGAACTGCCACAGCACAGCTGGTGTGCACTTTTGACCCTATCCCTTTTTGCCATGATGAAATGTCTTTAACAATAAAAGCTAGCTGGTTTAGCTACCATTTATTCATTGTTTCCATCATTTTATCAATTCACTTCTACAGTTCTTCTTTGACTGTATGTGTACTTACAATAAAATGAAAAATACAGCTGCACACAATTCACTATGGGGATTCTCGATTATATGTGACTTGCCACAAAAAAAAAAAGGGATCCTGAAGTCACTGACAGCTGAGCCAAGAAAATCAAGTTTGAAGTCAGATCATCAAAATTGGTCAAAACGATCAAATTTCTGTTTTGGGCATAAATTTGGAGTCTAATATATCGTCTAACATCTGCCGAAATGTCAAAGATAATGATCAAAGGAAAGGCAAGAAATTAGCACTTTTCTGGCCCATGATTTTCTGACTTTCAATGCAATGAAAACGTATCCGAAGATTTGGATTTAGCGCCACAGGTAGACTCTGCCCCAAGCAACGAGGGAGTGATCTTATTGGTCAGTGCATTGCATCCTGGTTACTGATAAGTTGTGCGTAGACCACTGGTGCTAAGCTTGAATGAACATCATGGAGGTTGCTAGGAGCATACCTTTCATTGTCAAGAGGTGAAAACTGTCTTGCCTCCCCTTGATCATGATATTGTCTCAAGGAAAACTTTGAAGGCGATTTTCTCGAAACACTGACTTCCTAGACCACTTGACACGTGCTAATAAAATCATCTATATCTCTGCAACCGAGTACTTTTTTGAGTCGTGTTATATACAAGTATGAAATTAAAGAATAAGAGTAAGGGAATAAGGTCATTGTAATTTTCAAAATATCGTCTTCCCCCGACTTTTGGATCCTTTTGCTGTAGCGGGTCACATATATCAGAGTCCAGCCAGCCTTCCCACTCCATCAACATGGTATCCCAATGCTATCCTGCACCCTTTGTTGAAAGAAGCAGTGGAATTTCATTTCTTGGAGAGTGTATAACAGGTACTGATATTTTATGCAATACTAAAAGTAACTGCATCAGGAGGCTTGCAATTTGACTGTCGCCACAATTGAAACTGGCACGACTTATCATTACATCGCCACACTGTCTGGGGTATGACCAGACTCTAATGCAAAGTCAGACAAATGCATACTCTTTGTCCAGAATCAGGCTTAGCATGAGTTTCTGCAGTTGACTGGGCATTTGTTTATCTCACTTGTCACTGCTGGCTATGATGTTTTGCATAAGTGGCTTGTTTGTTCAATGATCTCTCTCTCTCTTTCTCTCTTTTTTAAAGATCTTGAGAAATTGCCCTGAGCTTCTACCTTTAACACTGGTCAAAAGGACATGGAGACCAAACAACTTGCATCATTTGTAGCCAAGCATATTTTTAAAACAGGCTTTATAATTCCTTAGCTGTTTCACTCGGGAGGTGAAACTGATATCGGTCAGTATAGATCTGTTTTTGGTTGCTTTGAGCTCATTGTTGTTGTTTTTCGTCAATCCTTCACTCTTGCAAATCTCGTAAAGCCCACAAGGAATGGACATGTCAAGTGATGAAACTGGTGGCAAGGTTTCATGGTATGCTCTCGGGAGGGAGTCCAGACTCCTTGCCTCAGGTTTTTTCTTTGTCTGTTTGTTTGTTAGTTTGTTTTGTTTTCTGTTTTGGTTTTGGTTTTGGTTTTGGTTTTGGTTTTTTACAAAATGTAGCCAGCAAAACATTTGAAGCAGAAGTATTCAGATAGTAAACAACCGACAAGCCTTAAAATCAACTGCGTCGTTATCTACGGTGGCTTTGTTCAGCTAATGCTCAAGTCCACTCATTAAAGGACAAGGCCACCTTCATATACATGTGGATTGAGTGAAGGCAAAAATATTAGTAGAACACATCAGTGAAAGTTGGAGGAAAATCTGACAATCCGTTCAAAAGTTATGAATATTTTAAGTATCTGCGCAGTCACTGCTGGAAGAGAAGACTACTACTGTGTACGATGTCACATGCGTACAACTACTGTATACGCTATAATTTTCGCGTACATAAATTTTCGCGAATTGCCGCTGTCACACATTTTCGCGAGTGGTTAAATTCGCGATTGAGGGACCAGAGAAAATATGAAGTGGCAAAGAAAGTGAATTTTCAACTTACTAGCAAATAAGAATGATACTAGTTATACACAGCATGAAAAAAACTCACCAAACGCTGCGAACTAGTAAGTTAGAATTCAACATTTTTGAAGTGGTTAAGTCCATCGAGCTAGATTTCTGACGAGTGGTCCCCTTGCGATAATGGATTGGCTCTCTACAGTATTCAGAAGTAGACGTGGACGTGCGGAAACAAGCTTAGCCAGTATGGTCTGTTCGTAAAGCCATGACATAGTATACTAGTACTGAAATGTTCGTATCATCAAGGCAAGGGATTCATTTTGGAAGGTAATATTTTCGCGTGTTTTTAATTTCGCGAATAGCTCCCGACTCGCGAAATTCGCGAAAATAAAACCCCCGCGAAATATATAGCGTATACAGTATATAAGAAAAATAAAAAGAGAATTTCACAAAACTTTTCTTTTTGAATAAAGTGCACAATTCTTCGACTTGCTACTGACGTATGTTAAGGGTAATATTATTCCCCCTGCCTTCTGAAAGAGAGAAGTCAAGTGTTCTTTTGTTATGCAAGAAAAATGGAAATATGTTGAATTTTCTTTATTCTTTCTTTATATCGTTGTACTCATGTGACATCACAAGTTATAGTAGTCTTTTCATCCAGCCGTGACTGAGCAGAAACTTCAAAAATTCATAATTTTTGAACGGATTGTCCGATTTTGCTCAAACACTCACTGATGTGTTACGAAATATTACGAAATCACAGCTGCCCCGCGCGAGTGTGTTTGTGCCCATTTGTGCCTGTTTGTGCCAGTTTTTCCTCAGTTTTGGCCACCACTACTTGCACCCAAGCAATGTCTTAGGACAAACGTGCCATTTTCCTTTACCTGGAGATTTCAAAGAAGCGATGGAGTGAGTGGATATCATTATTTTGGATCTTGAAGCCCACACTCTTGCCAGTAAGTGTTCACAATTCTGACTACCTCTTACTACTTCAGTCCCACTAGGATATTTTCGTGTGTCTTTGGTGGTGACTCTTTCCTGCCCCAGTATCTATCGCCTGCTCAAAAGCCAAGTTCTTGCCTATAATGGCAACCCGAAACACAAAAGCGCTTGTGAAAGAAATTCTGCAAGACAATGAAGTGCTTTCCGTGATAAAGGCGGCTGTAATGGAGGCGGTGGAAGTAAAGCTGAATGAGGTGTTCACTCGTCTGGAACAGCAGGAGAGTAAAGTGCTGGACCTGGAAAACAAGATAGACAGGTGTGAAAAGGTAATCAAGGATCTGAAAAAAGAAAATGAGTCGCACAGACAAGAGTCAGCTTCTCTCAAAAGGAAACTGGATGAACAAGAACAATACTCCAGACGTAACTGTGTGAGATTTTTCGGCATTCCAGAAGCAGAGGGTAAACCCGAAGATACCGACGAGACCATTATGCGCGTTGCTCGGGAGACAATGGGTGTTGACCTTCCCCCATCTGCCATAGACAGAAGTCACCGTATCCGACGGATGAATCCCCCTCCTGAAGGTGCTGCCAAGAAACCAAGACCAATCATTGTCAAACTTACGTCATACAAGTACCGCCAACTTCTGTTCAGCAACAAAAGAAAGCTCAAGGAAGCCAGAGGGAAGAACAAAGGCATCAGCCTGTACGAGGATCTCACCGATGCAAGGAGAGCTCTTCTCTGGGAAGCATTTCACCACATGAAGACGCCGAACAGCAAGATACAGCACGCGTGGACCATGGACGGGCGGGTGTTTGTTGCGTTGAACTCTGCAGGCGGACATTCCACAAAGAAAGTGATCCATTCCAGAGGAGACCTAGATATGTTGTAAAACCGAAAAACAGCTATATTAATCATGTATTCTCAAAATTATTCACTATACAACATTTTGATAAAAAACAGTGAAATCTCCAGGTACAACAGATTTTCTTTCTTTCATTCTCTAAAGTGTTTTCATGTTTTGAATAATCGTGCTTAATTAGTTATTTTAATCTGTAGGTGTGTGTGTGTGTGTTGGCGTATTGAACGCAATTTTAAGTGTGTATTGTGTATGTGTGTTGTAATGGTGCCTGACAAAAAATCACTCTTACAATCTCTGAAACAATATGATATGAAAGCAGTATCTCAATATCTATCTCCTCCAAATGACAGTAATGATGAAGACTTTGAACCCTCGTATGCCTTCTATACTCCTGATGAATTCAACAAAAATAAGATTATGTCTGAAAAATCATTTTCTTGCCTACATGTGAACTGTAGAAGCATGAATAAAAATTTTGATAATATGATGTCATTACTTAATGTTCTTGATGTACAATTTTCAATCATAGGTATTTCTGAAACGTGGTTAAGATCTAAAGATTCATATTTTGATATAAATGGGTATAATTTTGAGTGTAATGGTAGAGAAAACAGGAGGGGTGGAGGAGTTGCATTATATATAAACAGTAAATTAGATTTCAAGTGTAGATATGATTTAAATGTGAATGTTCCATGTTTTGAGTCTATATTTATCGAGATAAAAAATTTTGATAAGAATATCGTAGTCGGTGCTGTATATCGCCCACCAGATCAATGTGTGCAATCTTTTACTGAAATTTTGAATGAAATTTTGATGACTGTAAATAAAGAAAACAAGGAAAAGTAGAAATTACGCGGTGCGTAACATATGTCCCCGCCGGAAGTAGCATTTTGTAACAAAATGTGCAATATAGGTAAAAAATCAAGGTCAAAGGTCAAAGAAGTCAAAGGTCAAAATTCTGTGTAGAAGTTTTGAAGCCCTCACCTAGTGCCATCACATAAAGCAAATGGAATCGAAATTGGGTTAGAAATGGCGAAGGAGTAGCATTTTGTAGCCAATGTACAATATAGGTCAAAAATCAAGGTCAAAGGTCAAAGAAGACAAAGGTCAAAATTCTGTGTACAAGTTTTGAAGCCCTCACCTAGTGCTATCACATAAAGCAAACGGAATCGAAATCGGGTTAGAAATGGCGAAGGAGTAGCATTCTGTAGCAAAATGCACAATATAGGTCAAAAATCAAGGTCAAAGGTCAAAGAAGTCAAAGGTCAAAATTCTGTGTAGAAGTTTTGAAGCCCTCAACTAGTGCCATCATATAAAGCAAACGGAATCGAAATCGGGTTAAAAATGGCGAAGGAGTAGCATTTCGTAGCAAAATGTACAATATAGGTCAAAAATCAAGGTCAAAGGTCAAAGAAGTCAAAGGTCAAAATTCTGTGTAGAAGTTTTGAAGCCCTCACCTAGTGCCATCACATAAAGCAAACGGAATCGAAATCGGGTTAGAAATGGCGAAGGAGTAGCATTTTGTAGCAAAATGTACAATATAGGTCAAAAAATCAAGGTCAAAGGTCAAAGAAGTCAAAGGTCAAAATTCTGTGTAGAAGTTTTGAAGCCCTCACCTAGTGCCATCACATAAAGCAAACGGAATCGAAATCGGGTTAGAAATGGCGAAGGAGTAGCATTTTGTAGCAAAATGTACAATATAGGTCAAAGGTCAAGGTCAAAGGTCACGACTGAAATTCTGTGTAGAAGTTTCAAAGCTCCCATGTAGTGCTATCATATAAAGCAAACAGAATCAAAATTGGCTCATAAATGACAGAGAAGTAGCAAATTGAAGATTTTGATCACACACGGACGCACACACGGACACACGGACGGACGGACGGACGGACGGACGGACACACGGACGGACACACGGACACACACACGTACGGAGCCCGTTTCATAGTCCCCTGCTCGAACTCGTTCGGCGAGGACAATAAGTTGATTTATATATTAGGAGATTTTAACATTAACTTATTGAATATTTCTGTTTGTCAAAAAGCAGCTGATTTTTTAGATGTTTGTATGATAAATTGCACATACCCACTTATTCATAGCCCAACTCGCATGGTAAATAGTACAGCCTCTTTACTGGACAACATATTTACTAATGACTTAGAGGATATGTTTACTGGTATATTATTGGCAGATATAAGTGATCACTTTCCAATATTTTCTTTTTCTCATCTAGAGTTACATTTTCATAATTCTGATCCAATATATAAGCATGTAATAAATGATGATAATGTTTGTCAATTTGTGAAAGAGGTAAATGAGGTAAATTGGAATGTAAATGTTAGCGATGTTAATGTAGCCTATGATGAATTTTTGAAGAAATTTCAGTATATTTATAATTTGTGCTTTCCTTTGAAAAAGATTGGTGAAAAAAAGTTCAGAAACAAGCCATGGTTTAATAAGGATTTAAGAAAGTTATGTCATAAAAAGTATATCATGTATAAAAGATATTTGAGAAAACGTACTCAAGAGAGATATGACAAATATAAAGTATTACGAAATTATGTAACCCAAGAAATTAAAAATGCAAGAAGATTTTATTTTAAAGAGAAATTTGAAAACGCATCTGGCAACATTAGAAGCACATGGAAGATAATAAATGGCATTATTGGCTCTGGAGTTAAGAAGAATGTACTACCCACGACTGTTCATTGGAATGATAAAGATGTTACTGGGAAATGTGCAATAAGTAATGCATTTAATGAATATTTCATTAACATTGGTGAAAGTGTGGCAGGACAATGTGATGATATAGAATACGACAAATGCATGCAATATGTTCATAAAAACCCATCAAGTGCCTTTTTCTTGCCATGCTCTCCAAAAGAGAGTATTGATATTGTGTGTAAATTAAAAGATACGAGTCCTGGTTTTGATAATGTTGATGTAGCTATTGTAAAGAAAGTTATTAATATTCTGTGTATCCCAATATGTGCAATAATCAACTTGTCATTTACTACAGGCACTGTTCCTGATAAAATGAAAATTGCAAAAGTTATCCCTATTTTTAAAGGTGGAGAAAAAGAACAGATATCGAATTACCGTCCCGTCTCTATTTTACCGTTGTTTTCAAAAATTTTAGAAAAGTGTGCATATACACGCATTGTAAAATTTCTGGATAAGTGCAATATCATAACAAATAGTCAATATGGTTTTAGGGCAGGTCGCTCCACATCTTCTGCCATTATTGAATTTGTTCATAAAGTTGTAAATGTTTTTGATAATAGAGATGTAATGATAAGGTTATTTTTAGATTTAAGTAAGGCATTTGATACTCTTAATCATGATATTTTATTATATAAGCTTTATTTGTATGGAATTCGTGGAGTAGTATTGAAATGGTTTGTAAGTTATTTAAGTAATCGTAAACAGTTTGTGACCTCTGAAGCTGTAGAATCAAAAATGATGTCAGTAAGATGCGGTGTGCCCCAGGGATCTATTTTGGGCCCACTCCTTTTTTTGCTCTACATTAATGACATAGTCAATGTTTCTAATAAATTACAAATGATATTATTTGCGGATGACACGAGTGTGTTTATGTCCGACAATGATCATTATGTACTTCAAAGTAATTTCAACAAGGAAAAGTAGAAATTACGCAGTGCGTAATATATGTCCCCGCCGGAAGTAGCATTTTGTAGCAAAATGTACAATATAGGTCAAAAATCAAGGTCAAAGGTCAAAGAAGTCAAAGGTCAAAATTCTGTGTAGAAGTTTTGAAGCGCTCACCTAGTGCCATCACATAAAGCAAACGGAATCGAAATCGGGTTAGAAATGGCAAAGGTAGCATTTTGTAGCAAAATGTACAAGAAAATGTAGGTCAAAAATTAAGGTCAAAGGTCAAAATTCTGTGTAGAAGTTTTGAAGCCCTCACCTAGTGCCATCACATAAAGCAAACAGAATCGAAATCGAGTAAGAAATGGCGAAGGAGTAGCATTTTGTAGCAAAATGTACAATAGAGGTCAAAAATCAAGGTCAAAGGTCAAAGAAGTCAAAGGTCAAAATTCTGTGCAGAAGTTTTAAAGCCCTCTCCTAGTGCCATCACATAAAGCAAACAGAATCGAAATCAGGTTAGAAATGGCGAAGAAGTAGCATTTTGTAGCCAATGTACAATATGGTCAAAAATCAAGGTCAAAGGTCAAAGAAGTCAAAGGTCAAAATTCTGTGTAGAAGTTTTGAAGCCCTCACCTAGTGCTATCACATAAAGCAAACGGAATTGAAATCGGGTAAGAAATGGCGAAGGAGTAGCATTTTGTAGCAAAATGTACAATACAGGTCAAAAATCAAGGTCAAAGGTCAAACAAGTCAAAGGTCAAAATTCTGTGTAGAAGTTTTGAAGCCCTCACCTAGTGCCATCACATAAAGCAAACGGAATCGAAATCGGGTTAGAAATGGCGAAGGAGTAGCATTTTGTAGCAAAATGTACAATATAGGTCAAAGGTCAAGGTCAAAGGTCACGACTGAAATTCTGTGTAGAAGTTTCAAAGCTCCCATGTAGTGCTATCATATAAAGCAAACAGAATCAAAATTGGCTCATAAATGACAGAGAAGTAGCAAATTGAAGATTTTGATCACACACGGACGCACACACGGACGGACACACGGACGGACACACGGACGGACGGACGGACGGACACACGGACACACGGACACACACACGTACGGAGCCCGTTTCATAGTCCCCTGCTCGAACTCGTTCGGCGGGGACAATAAGGAATTTAGTAAACTTGTTGATTGGTTTGATTGTAATAGGCTTATGATAAATGTAAATAAAACAAATTATATAATGTTTACCAATAGAAAGATTAATATATGTGATATACAGATTAAATTTAAAGATGTAATGATAAAGCAGGTTAATTCAACAAAATTTCTTGGTGTTATAATTGATAATAAGTTGAACTGGAATGAGCACACTCGGGTCATCTGCAACAAATTAGCCAAAAATGTTGGAGTTTTTACCAGATTGAAATTTTTACCTAAAAATATTTTGATTATATTGTATAATACCTTAACTCTCCCGCATTTGAATTACTGTTCGGTAATATGGGCCAATTCTAGTATGTCAAATGTGAATAGAATATTATTGCTTCAAAAGAAACTTATTCGTTCGATAAATCACAGTGATTATTATGCCCATACTACTCCAATATTTTACCAATTGAAACTTTTGAGGTTTCAAGATATTTATATTTATCAGTGTGCAATATTTATGTATTTGTGTTTTAACAATATGATTCCTAAAAGTTTATTAGATTATTTTAAGTTATATACTAAGAGTAGATATAATATGAGAAATGTTAACGTATATAGTGTTCCTTTTGCCAGAACCTTGCCGTCTCAAAAATCGATATTTGTCAATGGACCTAAAACATGGAACGGAATTCCTCCTGATATTCGAGGCAGCACATCATTACAATTATTCCAAAGGAGATACAAGTTATACCTTCTAAATCAATACATTGAATTTTCTGATTGTTAGGCCGTTTGTGTGTAGGCGTGCGTATGTGTGTGTGTGTGTGTGTGTATCTGATAGGTGTGTACAGCCATGTTTCAACTTGCTGAAATTGAGATGTTTTATATTTATCAAAAATATTTCCATGATATGATTTGTTATAATATATGTGTATATTTTTTTTCTGGAGACAGGCTTAAATATAAGGCCGTGCCTTTCTGCTTGTCTCCTAACACTATCCAATCATTTTGTTTTGTTATACTTCTCATGAATGTTGTTGTAATGATAATGCTTTTGTGTAATCTAATTGATTGTAATGCTGAATGTTTTCTGTTATATGTTGACTTGTTTTTATGGAAGTGTTAAATAAACCTGAAACCTGAAACCTGAAACCTGAAACTTCTACTAATATTGCTGCATTCACTCAACCAACATGTCTATGAAGGTGGACTTGTCCTTTACGCTTTCTCAAATCTTTCACAGTATAATCCCTCCAAACTTGACCTAGCTTTGAAATTGGTAATCTCTAACAGGTGTAGCAATGTGCATCAGTCTTTTCAAGAAGACCATGGTCATATGATATGGATTAGGGAGATTAGGGGGATTAAAGGTAATGTCTATTCATTGACAAATAGTATTTAGACATCCCGTGCCAATTGACAAAGAAAATATAGAGTAAAATGCAGGCAGAGGACAAGGCTTTATTTTTTTTTCCTTTTTAAAGATCTGACATAGGCTGCGTTCATGCGAAACTAGAATTGCGTTTCTAAACACATTTAGTCGCTAAACGTGTTTAGTTGCGTTGCGTTCATGTGATTTTTGCACTTAAACGCGTTTCAAAACGCCGATCTGAAACGCGGAAAAAAGGGCGTTTTGAATCATGATTCTGCCAGAATCACGATCGTGGAAACCGCATGAACGCAACCGTGATTTCAATCATGATTCTACGACGTCTTTGTGCGCTGTGCGCATGCGTGTCTTGTGGGGTGTCCCATCCACAGCTTCTTGCTCTGTTTGCGCGCTTGTGTACGTCTTATGAGTCGTGTGTTTCGATACCATACTTGCACTTGTTTGTTTACATCAACGCCATACACCGATTCTATGCTAGTATTTAACGTTAGCTGTTTAATATAATAATACATGTAATTACTCTCCGATTGAGTTGATAAAAATAATGGCTGCAGCGCTGTGTCTACCAAGGGAAACAATTGGAGAGACGAAGAATTAGGAATATTCCTCAATCTGTGGGTAGAGCCTGAATGCCACACCTTACTGGAAAGTATTCACCGAAATAAAAACGAAAAGGCCTATAATAAACTGACTGATCAGTTGGCATAAGGAGGTCTGGCTCGAGTTGCAGAGACAAGGTCAAACTGCGCAGTGCGCTGCGCAATGGCAAAGGATGAGCAGAGCCAGAATCAGCGTTGTGAAAGCCCGCATGAACGCTCTTCCGCCGAGACCGTGATTTGAAACATTGTTTTGAATTACGATTCATGTTTGTGATTCTGGCTCCGAAATTCGCATGAACGCGGCCATAATGTAAGTAAATTAAAAAAAAAAAATTGGTGCAACTCCATCTAGAAGAGTTTAGACTCAGAAACAGTGTGGAATTGAATATGACATTTTCCACCAGACAGACTTTATGCAGGAGTGGAGGGGGAGATGCATATTTGTATCTGAATAATTCACAGCTTGAACAAGGAAATGAACAATACTACACTGTGATCTCCTTATATCAACCTCAGGAATCCAGTACATAGAAAAACCATCAAAAGTGACTATCCTTTAATGTTGCATCAACATTTCTTATTAAGATTTGAGTTGAATTGATATCCTTTTACATGGCCACCAGGGAAGTGATGAATTCTTATAGGAAAGCAAACCAGGGGACTGACAGCCCTAAGTCCCCGCAAGACTTGATTAGATTTGATGCTCCACACCAAGACTGCAGAATCTAATGGATCAATTTGCTAGGCTCCTCTAATGCCCGACAAAATATATTCCAGCGCATCTCCATAGGGGTTGGTATGTTTCTCAAGTCCGAGAATATCAGAATGCAATATTAATCATATCCTTAGTGCTTGCACTGGGGTAATCTGCGCAAGCACACTGAAGGGTTCAATATTCAATGAAGCCTGCCAAAGTGGGATGTCTGAAATAACAGATGCAAATTTAATCTTCCTTAATTTACACTGCAGAACAGCAGGTGGGTGCTTCAAATTCTATGGAACACTAAACTACTGTAAATATGTTCATATGGCATAACCAAGGAGGCTCAAGACACGGAGTCACATTGATCTTGGGCCACCCTGACACGTGCACGTATTGGGCTTCTGCGCTGCCCCTGCATTATTGTCTGCTAGTCCGCGCTATTTAGTGGCATGTAGTCCATTTCTGGTCATGTTGAATTTACGAATAGTTAATGAAATGCGCAATCTTCAAGAAAAAGCATTGTTGTGTCATGTTCACACCATGATTATGCATCATTCATGCATTGGTATTTGTTGCCCTGACATACAAGAGTAGTCACTGTTGAAGGGTTGAACTTACTGTACGTGTAGTTCACAAAGTGTTCATGAAGGTTTCCCAAAAATTTAGTAGCATCCAAAATTTTGAACATGTTGAAAATTTGTCACACATTTCACATATTGACTGCATTGGCCAGCATGCGCCCTCCCGCATGTTTCCAACATTTTTCTGACATTAGTAGAAGTGGTACACGTGCCAACGCACAAACCCATATGCATGCAAGTGTCAGGGTGGCTTTATTCCCTTTGAACCTACATGTATGTTTCATGCTGCCTCTCAAAAATATTTGGAGTACATTGTACGTGCCAAACTGGATCTGTCCCACAGACGAAAAAGACAATTGATTCATATCTCCTTGCACAGTTATGACCAGCCTTTCTGAGGAAGCTATGTTTCTATGATGTTAATTATGTTTTGCCATCCTTTCTTTATGATAGTGTATGAAAGATGATTGGTACATAATGGTAGAGACACAGGTATGCATAAATGTAAACTGAGCAAAAATAGATCAAATAAAAATCAAACTTACTTGATTAGACATGTCTGGACGAATCTGACATATTAATCTATAAAGAACTGTATTTGAAGATTATACCACATCAATTTCATTTGTCAAAATTAATTGGAAAAGTGATAAAATTGGCTTTCCAGATGGAAAAATTTTCAAACACTTTCATGACGTACAGCTCAGATTTACACATATTTCTGAATGGGTATGCTTTTGTCGTATATACTTTATCATAGGGTGAAATTCTATTTCATTTGATGAATAAATAAGCATAGTATATCCAAACTTATGTTAGCATTCAAAATCAATCTTCATATTGCTCAGAAAGATGTCAACATCAAACACTGATCATCAAGGGGACAAATGTACCTGTGGAATTCTTTAGTGCACGCATGGAAAACTGACAGCTGTTTGAGTAATTACAGCCAGTTGGAACTCTGTCTCTTGAACCTCCTTGGCATATCTCACCATCAAAGATGGCTACCACTGGTAATGGGGGGAAATTGCTCCGTAATGACAAGCTCATTCGTATGTTGCCTATCATCCATGATGAATCTCAAAGTTTTAGTCAATGAGCACTAGTCGCTCATGAATAGCTAGGAGTGTGGTCCACTGCATGCGAAGACTCCCAAATCATGCATAGTAAGCGGTTGCACAAAATTTTTAAAACGAGAAGTAAAAAGTGCAGAGCTCTACAACCATCACCGATGGCATTGCTCATATGTTTTGCAGCTGACGGAAAACATAGAACTGCACACTCTAAGGCATATGACTCTTGAAAGGAAATGGTGCATGAATGATTTGAGGTGTTTATTTGCCAGAAATAATTTTGCAATAACAGGGGGTCAAACTCAACCAGAAAGCTTGTTGATAACGGCATTCACATAAGCCTCATTGGAAGCGGGTGTGTGTGTGTGGAGGGGGGGAGGTGGATGTGCTCTTGTCAACGAGGTGGCCGTGATATAATTCACATGGTTGGGAGTTTTGATGAAAACTTGGAGTTAGCTTACTACTACGGCATTCATAGGATCCCCAAACTGATGGTACATTATCTCGGTGTTCTACTACCATTAAAGTATAACAGCTAACTTTCTTAACCTAAGGCTAAGTCAACTCAGTGTGAGCCCAACTATTCAGTTTTCATATAATCCTGCCAATTAAGTTGCATTCTGGACTATTTCTTACACACATTTCACAATGAGAAAAACTAGTCAAGTGACATCATCATAGGCAAACAAACAATTTGAGAGAAAGATTGTAACAATTCACTACGGTGCAGTGATACCATGTCTGTCTACATCCTATATCTGTCTGTCTGTCTCTTTCCTTCTCTCTATCTCTCTCTCAAACTCAGGTGTATACCTGGTATCTGCCCTATGCGCAAACGCAATATATGGCTTTTCAATTTGTTGGCCTGCTAAAAACTTTGATAGAATGAGTTGAACATGCACTGATGTATAATACACCTAAAAGTGTATTTTTGCAATGAAATACCAAACCAGTCATTCTTGTGTGAACATCCAATCTGAAGCCAACATTGGTCTGCCTTTATAAACATGCAAATGAGTGTGCTAATGATGTAACCACCTCCAGGGGTAGATCCAGGAATTCTGTAAAGAGGGGGCGCCGAAACAAAATTAAGGGGGGCGCATGCACCCCTCCCCATTTTGTTCTTTTTCTTTTGTTTTTACAAAAAATAAAGGGGGCGCACGCCCGGTGCGGTCCTCCCTGGATCCACCACTGACCTCACAAGTTTCCACTGGTTAAAAACAAAATGATGCAAATTTTTCTGCTGTCAATGTGTAAAACATGAAGTCATTCTCGGCCAAAAAACTTCAAAATAATGATCAGCACAACATATTAGGATTTGAGACTGTGGCATATTGCATGTGAACAAGTAAGAGGAAATTTCAAGATTTTGTGTAGAAATGTACGGCAAGTTGTCAGATAATGACATCATCAACTCATTCATTTGCATATTCATACTGACTGTTCAGGAGGTGTTCAAAATTGGTGGAACTGTATAATTTCCTAACTTTCTTAATTTTTACCTGACTTTGATCAAATTTTTTATTGCTGTCCTCATAAGATTTAACCTCTCTTTTCACACTAACTTTATTAGAAAGCTGGCTTGCTCCCAATACCTTTCAGCAAAACTAGGGGCTTTAGACGAACACAGCAGTTTCAGTCAAAGCACAACGGAATGGAATGCTACCTACCTTTTTGGCACAAACTCCTCCTCCAAGAATTTCATCTCCAAATTCAATTACCGCTTTTATTTCGGGAGAAACAAAGCGGGAACGCAAAGGAGGTAAATTAGTCATTATCGGCAAAGAATGACACTCTGCTATAAATGTTATGACATCCTCATGTTGGCAAACTGTGTCCCCCCCCCCCCCCCCCCCCCTCCCCCAAGTACTGCAAGAAGGAACCGGGCAAATGATACCCCTGCTGGTTGACTCATGACTTAACACTCTTATCAGAACTATGTGGTAATCAAAATGGCAACACGTACACAAGCATTTGATTTGGTTCCACACAGAGCATGCACTAAAATAATATGACACATCACTGAGAGCTTCTAGAAAGAGAATTTGTGGCATCTTCCATAAGAGAGAAGCTGAGAGAGAGAGAGAGAGACCTCAGAAAAAATAATACGAAAATGGAATGATCATCCACTTCTCATTGTTTTTAAATGGACTCAACTTGCACTGAAATGCAATGAAATTGAATGCCATACCCACAAGCCAACTTCTGTCTCGAAATCATGACACGAAGACAACAGGTCTTATCTCTCTCTTCTCCTGCCATCTAAGTGTTTGCCCGTACTAAGCAGATCGTTGCCATGGCGACAAAATGATGAAAAGCTCTGGCGCCTGATCGCATTTCTTTCTGCTCCAGGGCTACTGCAGTGGCTAGAACATACCTCGATGACACCAATTACGTTTAAAGGAGGAAAAAAAAATGAAAAAAAAAAATCTCAAAACAACAGCAAAGACAGAAGTGTTAGAGATGGACATGCGACGCTAACAGCGAATACACCGCTGCAACAACATCGAGCCTTGGGGATTATCACCCCGAATATGAAAACCTAGACAGAGCTGGATATTCCACCAGGGATGAGGCAGAATCTGCGCCTGTCTCATTGCCCTGACGGGTCTCCGAAGGCAGTATCCTTCTTGCCAACAAGCTAACCACATTTCTGAGTAAATGTGAAAAACACTGACGAGAAAATCGGACCTTGCATATGCACAGATCTAATTGTAAAGTAAAACCGCTAACCAAAGCTAACAAATAAAGAAAAAGATTTCCCTTGAATTTCCCTCCAGTCCAATCTTTCCCTCTCTTTTCTCTTCTTTTCTTTTCTTGTTAGATTATTTGAAACGAATCGTGTTTGTCTCTGTGGTAAGAATGTGGAGTCAAAGTGACCAACAATACCAAGTTGAAATAATTTGTGGCAATATAAATTCAATACTGCACAGTTGCGAAGAAAAGCAGTGAAATCAAAGCAATAGTTAAAAAAAAAGTTTTTCTTTTGTAAATATGAATTAGTCACTTTCCATATTACTGAGTTTACAAGATGTCTAACTTTAATACATGACTTTCCCTTAACACATTAAAACCACATGTTCTTCTTCTTGTTGTTTTTGTATTTTATTTGTACTCAACCAGTTTAGCTTATTCATACAATGGTTCATTTACTTTCTTTTTCTCCGCTCACCACAATGATAACTCACATTCAATTTCAATTCATTTCACTGACAAAGATGCAACCTGCACACTGATATGCAATTTCTCTGTTTCTGATTCATTAAATAAGGTAGATATCAATGTGGATTCAAGAATTTTCCTTTCTGCTTCCTGATAGTTTATACAATACAATGGAAAGCATTAATATTCCTTGTTTTTTTGCTTTTATCTTAGGAGTAAAAAAAAATTGTGGACTCGAAGTGATTTCTCTGTGATGTTACAGACACATGAGGCAAACTGTACAATGAAAATCTCTCCTTTCTTTCTTTCGTTCTTTTTTCTTACTGCAAGTAGCTGATTGTATTGTCTGTCTTGATAATAAAGCTTTTGACAGATTTTTCTACTACATTTAGGAGGAAAGACATGCTTTATATGACAGGTTAATCTAATTGCAACTGATAGACAAATTGCCCTACATCAACGTACATAAGCACTGAATTAATTAGTGTTTTAGTAGTAGCCATGATAAAAAATCATGGGTGTACATACTCGAGCAGGATTCGAACGTACGACCTCCTGATCTCCGGACAGCCGTCATCTCCACCAGTTAGATACAGTCCACTAATAGCATCCAAATGGCCTTGAAAGGGATGTATAGTTTTAGTTGAGATGGGGATTTATATTTTAACTCTTTGTGAGATAACTAGAAACCACTTGAAATATCAAAGAGCATACGATTCTAAGACGAATTCAAAGTTTATTTGATGAAAATCGATTTTGAAATGGCTGAGATATCTAAAAACAAAGCAAAACAAAGTCGTCATAATAAAAGGTGGGAACCACCCTTTATTACGACCACTTTAGATTTGTATATATGGCTTTGGATATCTCAGCCACTTCAAAACCAATTTTCATCTAATAAACTTTGAATTCCTCTTAGAATTGTATGCTCTTTAATATTTCATATAAGTGGTTTCTAATTATCTTGCAAAGGAGTTAAAACCTGAATCCCCATCTCAACCAGTACTATACCATCCCTTTAAAGCATCCAAACTACCCTCTTTTGGTACCTACTCGGATGCCGACAAATCGACCAAGTTGAATTTCACTTTTCTTCTTGGTTACTGTCCAACACCCCTTAGTAGGGGCCAACCGGACTTTAAATTCATTCTGTATATAAAACAGATATAAACAGATAGACTGCTTTCATTTCAGGCACTGTTGATAATGATGTCCCTCAGGATCTCAACTCCACACTATGACCTCGGAGCAACACGGAGTTGAGATCCCTCAGGGTAATAATATCAACAATGCCCTCCAAAAGCAGTTTATTTAGAATGCAGTACTCTCCCCCTAATCAGATAGTGTCGGGCAGAGCATTTCTTACCCGATTATTAGGCGGAGTACCTGATTAATCAAAGAGTGTGTTTCATTCATGTACACAAAACCAATAGCAGAGCTGGGGACAATTCTTTTGTGACTTCTGCACCACAACTGAGGAACGATCTACCATGGTTTGTCCGCATTTCCCCATCCCTTGATGTCTTCAGGGAGAATCTGAAGACTTTTCTTTTTGGTGCCAATCTGTAACTGAATTTTGGTGTAAAGTGCTGTGAAACCACTCATTGATTGTGTATAAGAGCGCTATATGAATAATCTGATTGTATTGAATTGTATTGTATTGTATTCATGTTACACCCACCACACACTATCACCTATCTGCACCACATACACAACATGCATGGTATGTCACGACAGCTACAGATCGTTTAAAGTCGCACAAAAGCCTTGGCAGAAATTCCATTTTCTCTTATCATGGTTTCAAGGAAAACAACACACAAACCCAACTGAATTATCATGCTTTGCTATACATTGTTGACGACCACTCTAACTGCAAAGGATACTGATAATCAGTAATCCATGGCTGAGGCACTGCTTGCATGAATGCAGACTTCAACATTCATGAAAGTACTGTATGTACATAAGACAAGTCATATTAACACGACATTGCAAATGAGTATCTTTTTAGGTAGAATGAGCACTTAATATGAGTCTCTCTATTATCATTATTATCATTAAATGCAACTTGACACTGCAAACTTTGCATGCAGCCGTAAATTCTGTTGTCCATTAATGGCAATCGTAAGTTCACTTTTTCACTAACATTTTGAAGAAAGGCTAGAGTCTTGGTGGAGATATTTCATTCCCTGATTTTATCAAGGCTAGACACGTGTTGTGATTATTATGCCACTGTATGTGACGTTAGGGTAGAGTGTGTGGTGCCGGTGTAGCAGTTTGTACACGGCATGCATAAATGCGTCTACATGAAGTGATACCACGGATTGATCATTCTCTGCACACTTAACATGTCAAAACGTACACCAAAGTGCTCAATTGCCTGTCAGCACCCCACAATTTCTTCTGCCATTTCAAAGACTTTCTGTGGAAAATGATGAGAATAGATGAGGCTTGACTGGAAACTTATTCTACCCATTAAACCGAATTGTCTATATGGTACCTGATTATCTGGTAAATACAGTCAAACCTGTCTATAGTGGCCACCCAGAGGAAATGACAAAAGTGGCCACTACAGACAGGTCAGTGGCCATTTTGAATTTCAACACTTGCATTGTATATTAGCATAAAATAGCACATGTTATTCTTAAAAAAACAAACAGCAAATTAGTGTGCATGAGCAGCTATGATATGGGGATTTTTTGGTATAATTTACTTCACTTTTGATTTTCTTTGAGCCTCCTTCTGTTCTCTCGATAGGACCTTGTAGAATTTATGCAATGAACATAAAAGACATATTCATGGCTGATTTAATGGTTCAGCTAAAATTTTTGTGGCCGCTGTACGCAGCTAGATATGCACCATGGGATACAAAATGAATGGCCGCGATAATATACAATACAGCAATTTCGTGCGGGGGATTTTTAAGTGGCCGCTATAAGCAGGTGGCTCTTAAGACAGGTTCGACTGTTAAACATGCATCTGAACTGTCTGTTCATTGTGTAAAATGTATGTCAATTACTAATACGTGGAGTACCCAATTAAGTGGTACCAGATTATGCAGAGACTACTGCACTATCAAATTGGGGGGGGGGGGGATGGGGATGAATATAGGGCAATGGCTTTTCAATTAAGGGATGGATTTCTAAAATGAGAGGATTAATTCTTCTCCCTATTAACTCTTTCATTCCCATGGGTAATATGTTTATTTACATCGTCACTGGGATCTTAGGAGGGTGGTCCCAACAATGAGACTAGAGAGTTGAGAGATTGTTTGATACAAGCCAGGGTACACGGAAGGAGGAAGACACACCAGAGCCTGAAAGCTAGACTATTGATTGCTACATCCTTGCAGTCATAAAGTTTGGAAGATGGGACCTGCTATGTTGTGCCAAGGCCTCCTAGATGTCTACTATCGATTGCTCCATGATGCCAGGACTCTCAGGTGACATTAAATTAGATTGGAAGCCGAGGTCACATCAAAGCACTACACACGGGCAGCTGCAGCACCACCGCCAGCTCCTCCTTTTTTTTTACCCGTCTTCGTAACACAATTACCACAGGAGGAATTTTGGGAAATTTGTGGGCTTGCCATGGCGAAAGACATTAGAAACATCCAGATGTGATCATGGGGAGAGCAGGATGGGGTTCTTTGTTCATAGATATTGGAAAATATTGCCTGTAAACTTGCACGTTGTAATTATAAAACTTCTTAAAAGTTACATGCCACCCAATGCTGAAGGCCACTTCACATTTCTGTTGAAATTGGCAAAACAGAACAAAGCTAAATCTGTGCATATCTTTTATTGGCAAAAAGACGTGAAGTTGTGCAGTGAGAACGGAGACAGCAATATTTTTTTTTTGGAGTGATTTTATATCCCACAATGCACCGTGAATATCACTCCTTGCTATTTTTACCATGCTGTGGCACACCATGTTATATTGCATTTATAAATTCCTCATTTAAAAGTGATATTCCTTTGAAGACATTATAAGAACAAAATTGGCGCATGCAATTAATTGCACACAACTTTAAAACACGAGTTTTTTGCAAGGCAAACACCGCCTCTATATTCAAGGATATTTGAACTCTCTTCACTTGGCAATTGTAGTTTAGGGCCCCACAGCTATACAAGTTCCTTTTTATGGAGGCCCCATCATTTTAATTTTGCCTCCCCTTGCTTGGTTACTGCATGATATTGCTATATATTACAACTGTACAATCATGGCTGTTCTGCTCTTTGGGTGTGAAGTTTTTTTCCCTTTAAATCTAATGTCTTTAAGCACATTTTTGACACTGTAATAAATATTTTCTCATCTTTGAGAAATCTAAGAAAGAGTGAATTGGAACTTAAGCTAAATTAAAATCTCATTTCGATGAAAAGCAAGAGCTTAGAATGCACTGTGTTGCAAAATACCACAATAAAACACAGAAACAAACAAACACACACTCACACACAGTCACAAAGAAATTCTAGTGACCCTCAGTCCATACATAGATTTTATTCTATCCAGGAGCAGCACTTGTGTGAACCAGGTACTGGGTTAAAAAAAAAAAAAGTTACTGTTTTGATGCTTACTGCTTCCAGACACATGGATGGAAGAAAAATACAGGAGAAAAAAAAGTCATATTGCAGTCATTTGCATAATGGTTTCTAAAAGTAGTGACATACAGTAGACCTCCATTTTAGCTGTCCTTTGAAATCTCTGCCACGCTCGTTAATCATGCCTGGCAAGGCTGGCCAATGAAAGAGGACAAGAGCACTCACCTAATATCACCCACACACAAACACGCACGTAAACATACACACACAAACACATACATAAGAAATAAAACAAGTAGATAGACACCCGTTTACACTAAGCAAAAAGGGGGTTCTGAAGCCTCCTATAGCAGCCTTGAGCAGCCTTTCAGTTCAGTATTTATAAACAGACAGAATTCAGAAAAGGAGATCCTATCCTATCAGGTCAGGTGCATCAGGGCAATTACTCCCTGAGGACAATTACCCCCTTCCCCCCTTCCCCCCCCCCCCTTCCCCCCTCCCATATTGGTTAGTGATAAGGTTAGAGTAGAGATTAGGGTTAGGGTTTGGTGTAGGGTTAGAGGTTGGGTTAGGGTTAGGGTTAGGATTAGGTTCAGGATTAGGGTTAGGGTCAGGGGAAGGGTCTCATGCAATTGTGGGGGGGGGGGGGGGGGTTAACTGCCCTAGAACCCAGGTCAGGTTCTCAAACCACCACAAGGGGTGGTTTCAGAACTTCATGTGGCAGCCTCAGAGAGCCTTGACTGCAGTATAACTGCCTGGGGGTTCGAGAAGCCACTTTTTTTTTGCCACCCTAAAGTTTTCACTGCAGGTTACCGCTAGCTGACGTAAACAAAACCAGCTGTCATGACCAACCACCACTGATATATGCCGCACAACTTGTGCACTTTCGCGCTCAATTACGTCGGCGGCTGTGGAAGAAATTAAAGAGCCCGCACCCTGGATCGGAGAGGAACTCGGTTACCATGAGAATGGAGCCAGTCAGGCCTGCTTCGGCAAAACCAGCCCGAGCAGTATTAACAGACAAGAGAATGCTTTTTCAAGCAGGCTTTTGAACCTCCTCGAGGAGACTCTGACACACGCAAGCAGTATAAATGGGGTAAGAGTAAACTATAGGGAGAAATGATTTGCAGTTCACGTAGGATTTGCAAATCTTCTACGTGAAGACAGACTTCTGCAAAACACAAGCACTGACTTCATCCCTGTAAGTCCCCGACAGAGATCTGAACCTCATTAAAGAAACAGCCATTCCATCGACAGCTAATGAATAATTGATACCAGTGGTGCTGCAAACAGATCTATAAACAGGTTTCTATAGAAATGTATGTGAACACAGTGACCCTCAAACATAAACAAACACGCTCACACACACATTCTCGTAAGAGACTTCAACTAGATATGACATTTGTTTGAGCTAACCAGGCTTATTCCATTATCTGTTTTGGAAAAGCATAGTTCATTTTTTTTTTGATTTACTGACTGATTGAAATGGAAAAGTATCAAATGTAATATTTTAAGATAGTTCAGTTAGTGAAAATTGTGCTACATTTTACATATAGGTGCATACACAACAATCAGGGATATTGTTACAGGTTTAGAATTTCCCAATTTGCATAGTGTGAAGTACAATTTGCCTCCATGCAGGCACCAAATATATGCAGAACGGGCAGGTGCATTACATATATGTACATTTTGTATATCCCTAAGGAACCACTAGGGCCTCACGTAGATGCTTTTTCATCTGTTTTAACTGTTCTGAACAAATGGGCATATGCCCAGAGCAAAACTCACCAATGTCCCCAATCAGCTGTTCAGGAGAACACACACATGCACACACACACACACAAACACACCTACACTTGTGATAGCTGCACATGAATAGATTCTTATAATCACTGACACTACAGATTTCACCATAGCTACAGAACTCAAGCTTAACCCTTTGAGGACAGACTGATTTTGCCACAACATACATTTCCCATAGACACCTGCCTGAGTATACTCGGGACTCGTCCTCAATGGGTTAAACAACAAACAGGCTCTGTGAAAATGCAATAATGATAACATAGACAGTACACAAGTGGAATGTGGAAACGAAAGTGCAATACCCTCCTGTGATTGCAATCTCTCATGTTCATAGAGAGTAATCACACAGTCAAGATCACAGATTAACATCATGGTCATCTAGTGATTTACAGCATACTTGAACAGTAAAAGTGGCCCCAAGTAAAGCTCAGTATGTGCTTGGACCACCTGTGTGTGTGTGTGGTGGTGGGTGGGGGGGGGGGGGGTGTGATAATCGTGGCTTGAATGTTGACTCTATCATGCATGCCACACTTGTGTCAAACAGATCTTAATTTGCAGGTCCATGTACATGAAATACTCAGAAGAACATAAAAAGAAGGAACAATTTTACCACTACTATTGGTTTAGGTATGCATGAAATCATGAATTTTAACCACGTAGAGATAGAGATAGATAGATAATGTCTACTTTCAATACCCTTATTTCTAAAAATCTATTATCCACCAAACTATAAACTATTTGGGTGAATTTCCCCCTTCGTTTGTTTTTTCTTTCTTTCTGAATTAAATGCCAGCCCTGTGATGTGAAGTCTCATATCTTGTGAATACTGATTTTAATATGGTGACTTTTTACATATCTTAGGGATATATTTTTCTGCTAACACCTGACGATAATGCTAATGAATATAGCATGGTGATCTGGGGGTAAGAGCCATACATTATCAACCTTTTTAATTGCTATATTGTATATTTTTATCTAATATACAGCAATAGTGATACCCACACAGTTATTCTCTTTTGCAGAAAGAAACACAGACAAACAAGGTAAAAACCACAAGTACAGCCAAAGAAACAAAATGATCACCGACAGATCACGCAACTGCTTTTATGTGGATGCTGATCTAATACATCTGTGATAGCGCAGATTATCAGCAAATGGTGACAAGCATGTCCAGCACTCAGCAATAATCCAACAAAGTATTTGTTTTTCTTCCCAAATCCCACATCCCAGCAATCAATCCAAAGATTACTGCACCCTGCCTGCCTGGAATCATCCTTAACCACTGCCCACAGCTGTACTGCCAATACCACAGTGAATCATAAAGACGTGTACATGGTTATGAAAGCAGGAAATTACAAAGCTGCATCTCTGACATCGTTTCCTTCGAAAGCGCAGAGGGGTGTCAAGAGCGGATTTCCATACAAATCTTACGACTTTATACCTTTTCAGCATTACCGTTATCCGCTCTATTCTGAAATGGGCATGAGGAATACTTATAGGGACTTTGACATGGCTGAAGAACTTGTAAAATAAGTGCAAAGAAAAAGGTGTGTGCATTAAGTCAAAAAGATGCAAGTGGTACATCCATAGTCTAAAGATGTATAATTCCACATCAAAACATGCACTACAGAGTACAGCAAAACAGGGAAAATTGGAGAAAGTATAGGGGTGAATCGATTTACTGTCAGGTGCTGGGGGCTTTGCTTTATCTTGTGCAAAGCCACACTTGGCAGGTATTACCGGTACACTAAGCTTGTTTCATGTACTGGGGAGGAACCAGACAGTTGTATATCCACAGTGAATTCTAATGTAAGATTATCATGTCTAAAATAAACCTACCCTAAAGCCTCTTAGCTACCCCTGAAAAAAGAAAAAGAAGAAAAAAAAAACCAACTTGTCTTTATCATGCTTGTTGAAAATCAAAAAGAAAGTCCATATTTGTGCCAAGATTTGCTTACAGATAAACGCTGTAAATTACACCAAACTGAAAGCAAAAGTGTCAATGATATTGGGCAAAAACTGGTTTAGCATCTTTCAAGTTTCACAGATGCATTCATACCAAAGTGACAGGGTAATTATCACATAGTATGATTATATGAATTGTATCTACATCTTACTGAAATTCAAAATTACCCTGTAAGAGATGATGTCATCACTTTTAACACTAGTATCCAATTAGCTGGTGAATTTTTTTTTCAGTAAAATCTGTTATAACTGATGAATTAAAGATTAAGAAATCATGTCTTTTGCATCAAACTATTCCAAAGTTGCTTTGATTATCAAACCAGATATTGAATTTTTTAGAGTATCATCACAAACTTACAAACACAGACAAATTATTTTCACAATCAATGTATAAACCAAAAAGAGAGCAACATGACTTAACATTATTGTTTATCAAATATTCATGATATCGACCTGAATATCTGTGAATGGTCCCCTTTTGATGAATCTCTAATTATAGTTCTGTTTGTGGAAAGAGCTTCCCAGGGGTTCTCCTATACTCTTTGTGAACCACATTCACGTGCCTGACTAAGTCGACATCTTGCCAGCTTTGCATATTTTGCCAAAAATGCACAATTGCTATACCGATAGATAAATCGTTTTATGCCAAAGTACATTGAAAAGGTCACAGCCATGGCTTTGTCATAAAAGTTATATCACTGCAAAGCTTGTGATTTTCTCTCCAACTTTGCTGTACTGCATTTCACGCATACAATGCTTCTATAAAATCTTGCATGGCTTTGAAAAACATAATTATTTTGAAAAGTGCTCATGCATTGCAATCTCAGATTAATGTTGGCACACAAGGGTTTACATAATGGCACACCAACAGTTAAAGTGATATGATGTGTGACAAAAACTATTTTAAGAGATAGGTGAAACACAAAGTGTAGGTTAAAATACTCCCCAGTAAAATTTGTGGCAGAGTGTGGACCTTGACAGTGTGAATATAACATTGATCAGTGTATGTAAAAAAAGAAAAAAAAACAGAGAAGAAGAAGAGCATGCAAAGATAGCATTAAAGCAGACTCTGGAGTACATGTAGGTTTAATGACGAGGACAATACTTGAAAATATTGCATCAGGTATATGTCAAAGTAGAGGCAAAGCAAAACACATCAACTGCAACCATGAAGATAGCAGACTCTGAGTAACACAGGGAAATTATCCACTATTTTGGTTCTACCCTGATCTGATGATAACCTGATGTCTTTTGATAGGTCTTTATATGTCTTTATGTGCAAAGGTGTCATGGGGAATATAACGGCAGTGATAACACTACATATGTTATTTTGTGGATTCACTGCTTTCAAAGTGCAGTGCAGTCAGCGTGCCAAAACAACCCCAGTGCATTGTGGGATAGAGTCGACCACATAATGTGCCAACCTTCCCAGGACCAAGGACATATACATCAACAGCACATGTCTCAATCATTCTTGTCACCACATAATATGACAACTTGGGTATTGCAATTAGCTGTAAGGCCACAACCGCTGGGGGCGCTATTTGAATTCCGCGGTCATAGTAACTTTGGATCCCCACATCCAATGACATGGTGCATTATGCCTCTTGCCGTTGAAAGTGAGAAGCATTGATGTATAGATATAATTAGATTGTAAAACTCATAGACAGAAGTAGCTGTAGTGACTGAGAAAATTTGCGAACAAATTTCACGGCGGGGATAAGAAACTTTGTTTTAAGTAGTCAATGAAAGTGCCTTCCACAGTGGTGTATTGACAGAGGAATACGTGCAACGACAGATGACAAGCATTTGACTCTTGCATGGCAAATGAAAGGAGTAGTAAAGGAATCTGTTTCAAGAAGACTAGTCCCACACAGGTCATTAGCAGATTACAAACACGGATATCTCAAGCCTTGGCTTTAAGCAAAAATGTGCAATCCCACAATCTGCAATCCTGAAAGCATTCAAGCTTGGAGCCCTGCACTGAATGCATGTTCTATAATCCTCCATTATGCTTTAACCCATTCCTTACAGGAACCTGGCATACTAGGTTCCCAAAATGTAGGCAAGACTGCCTGCATTCATGGCCTAAATTTGTTTATTTCTCTTATGCTTCCCAGAAAAATGGTTTAATTGAAAGATTAGAGTTTCTTCTATCACATCTGTTTTTGTCTTCTATGAAAACTGTGTGTATCGCAGTATTATTTGCCTTTTTTCTACTGTAGCGTGTGCTTGTTTCGCAATAAACTCATATGACGACATACGTAGCGATCAAGGCTGAGCTCAGTGGATTTTGGCTTTTGCTAACCCCATTCAGGTGCTTCTTTCGGATATAACTAAAGAGTTTGTGAGCCCATGAGCACACACTCTATTCATACCTAGCGCCCAATCGATATTTTCATCATTTGATGGTACATGTAGTTGACCATGGAAAGGGGATACGAGTACTGCTTGACCGCTCTCGCACAGGTGGATTACCAACCTGTCTGCTCACTGTCAACCTGCAAAAAGAATCTCGTTTGAGGTCATTGAAGGCTCATGAAGAATTGCAGGAGGAACGGGGTAACAGGAAGGCATTCTGGTACATAGATATGAGGACACTCCACATTTTCCATGAAAAGCAAAGGTCAGGATGCTTGTAGGAAGAATACAGAGGAGAATAAACGACATATCTATATTCCATTTCACTTCAATGGACAGCAAAACTGAATAAATTCATTTCAATTCTAAGAACAATGTAGACAAAGAAATCATAATATGATTTCTTTGTCTACATTATTCTTAGAATTGATTTGAAACACACAAGTGTTAAATTATCAATCCTACTTCTTCTGTGGCAGCAAACAAGTACTAGTGTATATCAAAATTCAAGTAAAATCAATTCAATGCTCCCTAGATCATCCATAGCCTGTGTATATAAACACATGCAGATTGATGTGGAGAAATTCATCATCCAACTCTTGCCACTCCACACTTAACCCGTTGAGAACAAAGCCCGAGTATACTTGGGCAGGTGTCTATGGAAAATACCTGTTGCAGCAAAAGCAGTCCATCCTCAACGGGTTTATCACCCCCAACCACCTCTCTCACTGTCATCACGCCCCCCTTACCTGCAGGGTTTGCTTGGGTGGATGTAGGGACAGTCACTGCCGTTCTTGCAGGCGGGCCAGAACTTACACCGCTCCCTGATCTCCTCTGCCACATCTTGGCCGTGGTCTTGGTCTGTGCAGAAAAATTGTTATTCATTTATTTATTCACTTATTTATTTATTTACTTAGTTATTTATTCATTCACTGTTTAATTAATTAATTCATTCATTCATTCATTCATTCATTCATTCATTCATTCATTCATTCATTCATTCATTCATTCATTCATTCATTCATTCATTCATTCATTCATTCATTCATTCATTCATTCATTCATTCATTCATTCATTCATTCATTCATTCATTCATTCATTCATTCATTCACTCATTCATTCACTCATTCATTCATTCATTCATTCATTCATTTTATCTATTTAGTTAGTTAGTTAGTTAATTTATTTTAGCAAAGCTAGCCCCATCAGCGGTTTATACACTGTTATTCTTGTGGCCCTGCAACAAAATAACAAAGTAACAATTAATTAAAAATATATAAACTAACAAATCAAGGACATCGTGTTGTACATAGCAATATATATAAACCATGGCAATGCTGTGTGTAAATAATGCAGAACAAGTCTTTGATGATAATAATACACAAATTCATCACAATACTTTAAGTAGGATGATACATTTTACACAAAGTAGGGATATCGAGTTGGCCCAATTCTACTCCGAGAGATATGTATGCTCTTATGAACGTTTGAATAGGTGCTACTGAGATCAAGACCATACCCTGAGACGATTCATGCTGTCATTTGACACTAATAGCTCGCATTTTCGAAATGATTCCACTTCAAAACTCTCTGCCCCCTGAGCCAATCAGAGGGTTGAGATGATTCAGTCAAATTCTTGAGAAATGATGAGATCATACTATGAGTCATATGGCATCTGTGTTTCCAAAAGCGCTTTGACCCTCGTGTAATTTGAACTGCCTGAACAAGGGCAAAATACATTACAGTCTGAAAGCATTGATTGTTTTGTGGATTGTATTTCTCATGAGTGATGGTATAGTGATAAGACTTTCCCAAGAAGACACTGCATTTGAGTATGTAGAACGCTCAAATGCACCATGGACCTATGGCAAAATATCCCATCTATCTTAATGATAAGCCATCACAAAACCAGCACCCAAAATTAAACACAGAGGCACAAACCTTCATCTGATTCCTGCAGGGAGAAAGTGACTGGCGCCACCTTGGGCTGAGGTGGGGTGTAGGTGGGGTCCTTGATCAGGTGCTGGGAGGGTTGGACCCTGCCCACGGTCACTTCTTTCTCGTAGATCGGATGATGCTTCTGCACCACCTGATGATAGCTGGGCAGGGGGGCGGTAGAGTCGTACACAAAGAAAGAGTCCTCCTCCTCCTCCACAGCTTCCATCTCCTCCAATTCGCCGGCCTCAATCTGCTCCAGGCTCGAGTTCAGCAGGTGCAACTTCAAGTCTGACGGCAGCAGCCTGGAGGATTGGAAAGGGGTCGCCGATGCCAGACGGGGGGTGCGCTCCGAGGACTCAAACGGAAAGGCCATCCCTTTCCTGCGACCCTCCAGGGTCACAATGAAGCGTGGATTCGTATCCTCCATGGGTGTTGGTAAGACAGGCGCGGCCTGTGGGGGCGATGTCCTTGAAGGAAGAGGGGAAGAAGGCCTTGAATCTTTAGGCATGTACACTAGTGACCTTTATACCTCAGTTTCCACAAGCATCAATATGAATTGGATTATGTCTCTTTGTTGGCTTATGAATGGACATTAGAAGGGGCATTGTTATACATAAAAGGCACTTTGATTTTAGCAGTCTTGTTTTGCAGCTCTCCACAAGGAGTATCAAAATGATTAGACTATGAGCATACTGCACCCTAGAAATTCAGTGTTAAGACTTAATAAGGACACATAGCATTTAGATAAATGGCCATCACAAATCAGCATATCAGCCAATGTGATGCACTTTGCGTGGAAGTCCTGGCACTAACCACCAGTGAATTGGGTTCACGTAGTTTTACCAAACACTACCTTGTTACAATACTCTGCATGTCAGACTTTCACATTGTTACAGCTAATCAATGAGATTTGTGTGACAGCCTATGGTTTGTTTGTTTGGTACTGTGTGTTTGCCTGTCTTATTTCATCTGGGGGAATTAATTGAGCCTAAACATGGCAGCTTTGCAAGTTATGGTTACTTCTCTGCATGGCAAATATTTGTTTGAGTGACACTTACATAGGGTTACAAACTATTTGTAGGATCGCGGGAAGACAAATGGAGTCAAATAAAGTCAGTGAGGATGTTAAAGGGATGGTATAGTATTGCTTAAGGTGAGAATTCAGCTTTTAACTATTCGCTAGACACTTAGAAACCCCTTAAGGAAAAGTTAAAAAGCATATGCTTCTAAGAGGTATTCAAAGTTTATTCGATGAAAATCAGTTTTGAAATGGCTAAGATATAAAGGTATGCATAAAATTTGAGCATGTCAGCAAACTGGTCTACATAAACGAATAGTTACAAATGTACATTCAGACGGTGATCCTTACCCTCAAGGATAAGCTAACTATGAGGATAAGTTCTATGGGGCACCAGATGTTGCACAATCGATTTCATTACGAAATCAGTCACTTCGTGCTGATGGAATGACTGATTTTGAGATGAAATGGCCATTACAAAATGACTGATTTTGTAACGAAACTGACCGTGTGACACTTGACGCCTCATAGAGCTTATCCTTGAAATCAACTTATCCTCGAGGTTAAGGATCACCATCTGAACGAAACTAATGACATTGATGCAATACCAGCGCAACACTCGTACTGAAGTCCAGAATATATGAATGCACTCATATTATTCTCACCTCTTTTGCATCACTGACAAGGTTTCAAACTGGATTGGCCGGACGATGGTGGTGGTCCTGGTATCACCAGTGGGTTCCTGTGGCACCCGTTTTTCCACCTCCTCCACCTCCACCTCCTCCACCTCCACCTCCTCCTCCATCTCCTCCTCCTCCTCCTCCTCCTCTGCTTCCTCCCTCCTCACTTCCTGCTCCACAAACTCTCCTTCCACTGCCAGAGGTAGCTCCTCTGAGACGTCAGCTTGCTCACTGGCTTCTATGATTTCCATGATCTGGCGCTCAGTTTCAAGCCCTGTACAGGAGAGATAATAAAAAATAGATAAATAACTAAATACATACATACTTTTATACTGTATACGCCATATATTTCGCGAGTCTAAATTTTCGCGAATCGGGAAATCCCACGTTTTCGCGAGTGGTTAAATTCGCGATCGTGGAGTCCTGTACTGAACGGAGAAATGTACACACGTACATCATATTCACATCGGGATCAGAGTCAATATTTTCGCGTGTCTTTAATTTCGCAAATAGAACCTGACTCGCGAAATTCCCAAAAATAAAAACCTCGCGAAATATACGGCGTATACAGTATATATACACACACACACAAACCACAAGTGTCTGTCTCAAAACCCACATAAAGTAGGCTTAACCAAATTTTCACTTTTCTACAGTTTCAAAATGAAAGCTCTAGGTTTTAAAAAGACGTATAACTGGGTAAAATTGAGCCATCCTAACCCATTCAAAGAGTGATTGAATTATAAAAAGAGTGCTAGGAAGTGCAGTTTCATAGAAAACAGAGAAAAGAGGATTAAAATCTTAGGGTCACTCAGGCATGCTGTGGAGAAGCATCAATGAAAATATGTTTTACTTCACAGTGAAAGGAGCACCTGTCTGAGAAAATATGGTACAGAAAAGCTGCAAATATCTTGATTTCAGTTTTCTTTTAAGTTGCCTGTGAGCATTTCAAAAATCAGTACCAACC
This sequence comes from Diadema antillarum, assembly GCF_040938485.1. Taxonomy (NCBI): domain Eukaryota; kingdom Metazoa; phylum Echinodermata; class Echinoidea; order Diadematoida; family Diadematidae; genus Diadema; species Diadema antillarum. The sequence continues at coordinate 739,302 of NW_027270980.1, forward strand.
TTCATCGTCATCATCATCTCTGACTGTTATCTCCTTCTCATCCTCCATTATGTCTGCCTCATCCTCCTTCTCCTCAACCTGCTGTTCCTCCGGCTGTTGCTCGATGACCTCCAACACGGATTCCCTTCTGCTGGCATCCTCCTTCTCGCTCTCCACCCGCTGATACTCGTGCGCGTCAAAGTTTCTCTCCTTAGCCTCCTTGAAGCGGGATCTGGACATTAGGCCGAGCGGCCGGACGGTCACTGCCACTTTCTCCTCCACCAGTTGCTTGGACTTGGCTTTGGCAGTGGACAGACCCGTGGCCCCAACAGCCCTGGAAAAGAGTTTCTTTTGTGAATTGGACGTTGCTATGCTGGAGTTATCTCTATCTGCTGGTATAGATCTGAAAGATCAAACAACAAAGCTGAGATTAAGTGACCCTGAGACAATGATTTCTGCTGTTTCACAATAATATACATCATTTACATTCACTTGTTCATCCTACACAACAACTCAGTATAAACTTGATACACAATCTGATCATGCAATTTTTAATTAAACAACCAACAATATAGAATGATACAAAAGACAAGCATACACATACATACATACACTAGTAACATACTTAACAAGCGAAATAAATAGCAAAACCTAGATATAAGAATTAATAAGAATAGAATAATGACGACTTGCATGCATAAAATTCTTGAGGAGGTAGTGTTGTTTTCACCTCACAAGTCTCTTTTTCAACTATACATAAATCTTCCATCTTTTCCCTTTTTCATCATAAAATCAAGAGCAATTTACATCTTTCTCTTCAAATTGTTGTAGCATTCTATCAATCTAGTAACGATAGTGGGGAATGAGATAGTGTCTCTTCATTATAAACCTAAACATGATTTTCAAACATTTTAATTCACAACATAGTGAATGAGATGCGACTTGATGACATCATCACGTCTTATTTGGGCACATGATTGCAATCAATATCATTATTCAGTAAAAACATATGGAACTATACAATTCCACAACCTCATCGTTTCATGGTCAAATTCTATGCAACTCCAAAGATTGTGTTTGCCTTGCTTCACTCTGGTCAGTACAGCCGACTTGCAGGCGATGTGGCATCGCACTTAAAGGTATTGTTTACCATTGGGAGCAGTAGTGTAAAAAAATTTCAAGTTATCACATTTGAAGCATGCACGTAGGTCAGTTGTGTCACAAAACACCCTACCACATAAAAATGTTGCAATAAAGCCTAAAACATAAGGAGATGTCACTATTTTTCTCAATAAACCATAACTGTAGATGGTTTATTCTAGAAACAATTTTATTACAACTACTGTTCACATTTCGCTTACTTAACAATAGTTAACACTGATTATACTGACTAAAATTTTTACATTGGTTGCTTTTTATCCCTAACTCACATTTTAGAACTATTTTGAAGCACTAAGGCTGGGGTTTTTGTTTCATCTGTAAATGGTAAATAGTGTCTTTAAACAGCTGAGTCAAAGACTGGCACTCAGCGTCAAAGACTGGCACTCAGCATCAAAGATGATGCAGAAGCACAGATCCTCACCTAGCTACAATCTTCATGGAACCAGACTGGCTGGCGGACCTGACGATCATCCTGACCGGTTCGGCAAACTGGCCTGCTGCGGGAAACACGCTGGTAGACTCTTGTGCCTGTGTCATTGCCTTCTTTAATAGTACGGTGCTGTTCTGCTTCGTCTTGGGCAGAGCTTGCCTGGCAAACCGAACATATTTTTGGAGTCATAAGAGGTGCAGCTAAATCTTTCATGATGGAAAGAAATGCATTCATAGCTAATTGTCTGTGTCAACATGGACAAGCAAGTATAAAAACGATCCAAAACTCACCATCCTTTGAGTACAACAATCGACCAGTCAACAGGAATACCAATCAGCATCTCATAATGGCCAACATGCCACATGAAGATAGTGTTCTCACCTCTATTTCTGATCATGATCAAACATATAAGGTAACAAATATGTACAAACTAGTATAATATATACTTTGAATAGTTGGGTGAAGGAATAGACATACAGTTAAACTCGCCTAAGTCGACATCGCATATGTCGAATAATCGCATAAGTCGATGATTTTAAAAAGTCCCGATTTTTCCCCATTGACTTACGTGTATTAATTCACTTACAAGTCGAATTTTGTAAGTCGAATACTCGCCTAAGTCGATGAAATTCCAAGAACACTTTCACGGAAAAACCATTAAATTCACTGTGCCTAAGTCGAATAAGATTTTATTGTGCAATAAATCACTGTCAAAATCACGAGACGCCAGTTTTTGTTTACATAAGAACTTGCCCGACCAGACAGGTGACAAAAAAAAATGATCTAAAGTATCAAAATTCAAAGTGATCGCATGCGATTGTTGAACTCTCTTCGTGTTTGGAGGTCCGCTGGTACAGCCCTGTCGCGCTAGCGCTAAGTACGTACAGCGACTGGGCTGTGTCTGTGCGTACAGCGACTGGGCTGTGTATAGTCTGTGTATGTTTGCAGTCTGCGCTGTGCAGTGGATGGATGAAGCTGCTGACCAGTTTTCAAAGCGGAAAGTAGGGGGAAAGTTACGGGCACGGGTAAATCAGAATTACACCTCTACACGCATTTCAAGCCACGGTATGGTAAACTGGAATCAATCACTGCTCAAATATCGTTCATATTCACTTCCCCAAGGTTTAACAAGGGTGTAATGTAATCGGACCTGTGCCAATACTAATGCACTGTCCATGCAAAGTTAGCCACGGCCCTGCCGGGCGACCCGTGCTGCGGCACACCTCTCCAGCTCTCAGCTCCAGAGTAGACAACATACATGTACATTTATACATAATGTACGTGTGCTGTTGTTAAGTCGATTTTTTTTCGACTTACGCACAAGTCGAAAATCGCCTAAGTCGATGCGTTTTGCTCAGTCCCGAGAAGATCGACTTATGCGAGTTTAACTGTATTTTGTGTTAAATCTAATGAAACTAATTAATGTGTTCATCATGATATATACATGTAAGCATGTCTTGCAGAGATCTGCAATTGAAGTGTTTTGATCAAAGAAACAAAGAAGGTGAGTTTGAACAATCAATTATGATGCGCTAATGTCAAAATCCTTTTTTCCCCCTTAATTCTCACATCTGTTCACTGGATGAAAAAAAAACAGACATAAATTTATGAAACAAAGAAACAAAGAAGGTGAGTTTGAACAATCAATTATGATGCGCTAATGTCAAAATCCTTTTTTCCCCCTTAATTCTCACATCTGTTCACTGGATGAAAAAAAAACAGACATAAATTTATGATGGTATTTAAAAAAATCAATGTTTATCACCTGTCAAGTATGTTATGAAATGTAACTTGTTTGAAACAATGAATACTTGCAGCACTAAACATAGGCAGACAGTTAGCTCTTTAGCAGGGCTGTCAACATTTACATACTGAAATCATGGAGATTTCAAATATGCAAATGAAATGATACCTGAGCACAACATGCACAGACCTCCCCCAACCTTTCTAACTGAAAAGTAGGGATGATTTGGCTCAAATGTAGGAAAAAAAAAGAGCAGTTCCCATAGGAGTGTGTGGTAAAATCATCAGGAAAATAAGAAATTCCTATCTAATGAAGAGCAAGGAATGGTTAAAATTCAGATTCTTTCCTTCAAATTCAGAATGGTTGGGAGGTCTGCATGCATCTCAATTGGTGAAAATACTTCTGAAATCATTCTTTTGTCAGGATATGACGAGATATGATATCAGAATTTTCAGGGAGATCTGGAAGACCTAGTACCTTGGGTCTATTAAACCTGGGCTGCCTTAATGCTCACAGGTACAGTGAAGCAACTCTGATCTACTGCACTCACCTCCTTCGAGGCTTGACCGTACTGGCCAGTCTCTTCACTGGTGGTTCATCATCGGAGTCTTCTTCATCATGTATCACCTGACCTATAACCGAGCCAGGCCCCTTTCGCTTTGTGGGTATGCCCTGCTCAACAAGCAAAACAAAGAAAGGAGAAAGCAGGAATTAAATCATTTTACTAGGAAAACAACTGGTGAATAAAATTCCACTTTACTCTAATCAGAACAAATAAATAGAGTACTATGAAAGAAAGTCATTTTTCTTTTCAAATTTATAATTTCTAGAATTCAATCATGTTGAATTGCTGATTTTTTTTCACCTTCACTGACATCTCACACAGAATAAACATGAGATTCAATATGGGGGAACAGTCAAAATTTGATTTGAAAGGAAAAGAAGAAAACCTTTCCCAGCTAAGAAATAGTATTTATGTAACGTCTGCTGAGTACACAGCTACTTACAGTAATTTTGACAACTGCTGACATATTCGACGATGATGGTCGGGGGTGCTCCTGTGCATTGCCTCTCTGCTTCATGGCAGGAATCCCAAGACGAGATTTGACCGGCCCCTTAGCGGGGACGGGGTTTTGACTCACCCTGCCTCTTGTGCCTAGAGTCACAATGACATTCTGATGAGGTTTATCGACTGACCGCGCAGCTGATACAATGACTGGTGATGCTTCACCTGCTGCTCTCTCAGGCGCTTTGCGTGGTACCTCTGAGGTCGGTTTTGCAGTTGAAGATTCTCGCTTGGCGGGCAGAGTCACAGACGCCGTTTCTGTGGTTTCAGCTGTGGCCCTCTTAACGGCATCATTTTTTTCAATTTCCTCTGCGAGAAAGTCATTTGTGTCCGGCACCAAGGAGATCACTGGCTCAGAAGATGGAAGCCTTTTCAGACTGGATGCAGGCTTCACGGCCGTAGCAGCAGCTGGCAACGATGCAGAGGGTTTCCCAGCATTATCTTGACTCTGAATTGAGGTCCCAGGTCCATCTTCACCCTCCACAACTTCTCTTGTAGCTTTTTCAGGAACCTCAACAGTTTTTTCACTGCTTTCATGCTTAGCTCCGCTGGAGTCATCCACTTCCTTGTCTTCCTTGCTGCTGCTTTCTTTGCTCCCGTCAGCAGAGTGTCTCCTTGTCTTTTCCTTCTTACTGTCTTTCTTTTTGCTCTTCTTTTTCTCTTTTGCCTTTTCCTTTTTGACCTTCTGTTCATCTCTGGCGGCCTGCAGCTTGGTCAGAACTCCCTGCAGCCTGAGACACACAGCAAAATGAAATATCAGACTTTACTCCATGCCTTCCGTGTACTTGCTTTGTTCACAGCAAAGGAGGTTTGTTAATCTGCAGCACAATATTCAATAACAATGGCATTATTACAACACAACAATACATCTGACAATGATATCCAAGGAATGTGGCAAATAGAGTCCTAAGAGAAGATGGTAACTGACAAAAGTGTGACTCGCCCAGTTGTTGTTCCTGACATAGCAGATTTTCAACAAGAAGTTGTATTTGCCTTCATATCATTTAATCTATATATTCAATATGCATACTTTTCTTAAACATCACTTTGAAATATCACTTATGTTATCCCTATATGAAATATTCAAGAAAGTGAATACAGAGAAATCCTACAAGTCCAAAAAATGACAATTTGCTTCACTTTGTATGATTGTTAATCACAATTTTGATTCCAACGCTCTGACAATGGTGACCCAATGCTATTCTTGTGAAATCTATGCATGCAACTGGCTATTGCCTGACATATTGGGAGAGGACTATCTCTTGTACATTACTTCCAATTTGCCAAGCCACTTTTGACTACTCCACTTCAGCCATACAATACTGCAAATTTTGCCATGTTCTGTTGCCTGTTGCATACATTATTAGACATGTACAAGATGCAGTTGTAGCACATAATTCTTTGAATAAATAATAATAATAATAAGGTCTTCTTTATCCAGGGTAGCCTCTTCAGTGTTGCCACTGTTCTACCAGAGGGCCCTGCCATTATTATTATCCTTGTGTTGCCAGGTACTCATTTATACACCTGGGTCAAGAGGGACATTGTGGGTAAAACAAACTTAGGTCCTCCGATCGGGAGTCGGGAGTCTTATCCACCATGCCACAGCACCCCCACTTAAATCTTGAAAAGCTGAGCGAGAACTGAAATAGTCTATCCAATCTTTCTACTTTTTTACGTTGCACAACTGAAGCAAATGCAACACAGCATGAACAGCACCGTTCACAAATTTCTGCAATAGAGAGGCTTAAGTGTACATGTACTGGTAAGCAAAGATTAAGAGTTAAAAAACCTGGCTGCTGCAGTTGTCTGTGCTTGCACTATCACAAACTAGCGTCACTGCCAAAAGTTTTAGCACAATTTGGCAGAGAGTTACGGCAGTGGATAGATCGACTATGCTTTCTTGTGGGGAGGTAGGTTTGTAGTCTACCTTCTACACATCCTGTCTGCCACCATTTGAACATGTGTCACTTCTCCATTTCATGCATGCTGCATGAGCTTTGATTAATTTGATTCATCAAAAAACAAACAAACAAACAAACACACACACACACACAAAAACTAGAATTGCTGCTGACATTCGCAGCCACTCCTCTGTTTTGATGTGCCCAATAACATGAAATACTGATGAAAAACAGATAACCATCATGTGCTGAAGCTGGCTGTGAGAATGTTATAGAGAAACAATTTTCAAACACCATCCCTAGCAGAGCTTGGCAACATTATGGTGTTGCCCAAAATACAAAGTACTCCATTCCACTTTAGCACATTGGGATTACAGTCATTTTGGTGGTGATTTGAGAATGCAATGACTTTTTAATATTTTCAAGATACGTAAACTTACCAGCCAGTGAATTTGTCAGTGTTGGCTCCCAAAAAAAGTGCAAGGTCATCCTTCATCTGTTCTTCTGTTTTCTTATTTGCAATCATCACCATGATGTAATCAGGCAGTTCTTCATCTACATCAACAGGTAGAAAATATATAGTTAGTCCATCATACGCGCACAATGATTGTATGCATGGAAGTTTCATGCAATTCTCCCAACATTAAATAGTCTTCTGATAGGGTCCTATCTTAAACTAGAAATGTCGCTACAGCGACTGGTTATACCCCCGCCAAACAACATTTCATAAGCTTTGGTCAAAACAACATTTCATAAGCTTTGGTCAAAAAACTGAGGAAGTAGTTAAATCCGCAAGATCTTTCCTTGATCTTCTGCCATTAATATGCCGTTACCATGGCAACGTACTTTCGGGTACTGTCGAAAAATGCGTCTTGCACATCTACAACCAAAGGCACACATCTGTACTAAGTTTCATGGAAATTGGGCAAAAACTGAGGAAGTAGTTTGCAACACAAAATTTTCCATCATTTTGGCTCATAATATGTGAGCTGTTACCATGGTAACATACTTTTTGTCACTGTCAAGAAATGTGTCATGCTGACCTATATCCTAAGACAAACATTCAATATGAATTCCATGAGAATTGGAAGAACACTGATGAAGCAGTTTTGCCATGAAGCATTTTGCCCTATATTTTACCAATAACATGCCGTTACCATGGCAACGCACTTTTTGCCACTGCAGAAATATGTGTCTTGCACATTAACATATTCAGATGAACATCTGTACCTAATTTCATAAAAATTGATCAAAAACTGTGGGAGGAGTTCGCGACGCAAGATTTGTACCCATTTTTGCCCATAATATGCCGTTACCATGGCAACGTACTTTTGAGTACTGTCAAAAAATACGTCTTGCACATCTACAACCCAAGGCACACATCTGTGCCAAGTTTTATGGGAATCGGTTGAAAACTGAGGAAGTAGTTCGCGACGCAAGATTTGCAACGGACCGACCGCTCGACCGCCCGACCGTCCGCTGATTCTTATATACCCCCTTCAAACTTCGTTTGGCGGGGGTATAAATATTGAAGAGGGGTATATGAGATTTGCATCTGTTACCCAGGATGATGCTGAAAAAAAGATGCACATATTGTATTTTGATCAAGAAAGGAGAATGCTATCTACAGTATCATATTACTCTCTAATGCATAATATGTCCAAGGAGAAAATTATTGTCTGTAAAAATTTGAGTATAACAGTCTGACATTTGAATAATAAAAAGAAATGTATACTATATTCATATTTAGTTACACTAATCATGTTAACTGTTAACTTGTTGGTTTGGCTTAGATTTTACCTCTAAGCAGACTAACAAATTAACTACAAACTATGCAGACATGAAATGAAGTTCAAAATGAAGTGAAAACAGTCCCTGTCATAATGGAGTGATCACTGTCATACCTATACAAATGTTGTAATGTTGTATAGCAGAGAAACAAATTGGACTCTGTATCATGTGCACATGGAAAACTGATCCTATAAAGAACAATCCACAACAAGCAATATCATGCAGTACTTTCTTGAAAACATTGATAGCCCTAGTTATTCCCAAAAGCGGTGGTCCATATACATGTATGTTACTCACACTTTGGGATTATGAGGAATACATTATCATCATTTCAATATCTTTCAAGAAGGCTTTCATTGTAGCTTATTTGACAAACTACCCAATAAACTGTGATCAGTTAAAGTCCCATTGTTCAGTGTTGTCAAAGCCAAAACAAGAAAAATGCATGAGATATACATCAGATTCATCCCGCAGTGTAGTTACACAATAGTATCATGCATCCTTTCTTATGAAAAATGATTACACCTTCCTTTGCAAATTTTGGGGTGACTTAAATTATTCACTGAGTGGATAACAAAATCCATAATCTATCAGAAAAGGCAGATTCCTTGCTGCTGAGAATGTAAGTTTCATTGGTATGTAGGTGATGAATGATAAAACAAATGAAATGCTTTTTAAAAGTAACTTACCAACATAGTTTCCCAGATCAATAAGTTTGGCCTTGATAGCCTCCTACAGTTGGCAAAGAGATAAAACAGAATACAAACTATGTAGATGTCTACAAAGTTGTTGCACTCATATTCACATTGTATATCAAGGAATAATGTACTCAAACTACACGTTATTTGTACACAGCACATACAGTAATTATACTCCAAAGCAACAAATTATCAAGTGAGTGATCAATGACTCACTGAAGGCTATGACAATTTGAATGTCAGCATGCCATTGAAAACTGTGGCTCTAAGTGGGCACTTCACAGGATCTTATACTCAACTGACTGTGCAGCATCACTGACCTAGTATATATATTCACTTAATTTGTGGGTAAATCATCATCTCTATCATCTTTTTATTCAAATATGTATTCAAAGAGTTATGAATAACTGATCATACAAGATAACATAAACATGAGTATTATTTACAGAACCACTGATCAGAAGAGTGTACCAGGTACTGCCAAGTGCCACATTAGCGCTTGTACTGGGTACGAAGAAAGAAGAAGAAGAAGAAGAAGAAGAAGAAGAAGAAGAAGAAGAAGAAGAAAACGAGGGAAAGAAGAAAAAAATGTTTGATTCCAAAGAATTAAAAACATGTAAATTCATCTTACCGGAAAAAAACATTACTACACAATTATCCACCTTTTAGTCCAGTAATCTGATCTACGTCAGTGTGTCTTTATTTACAATCAACAGGACAAAGTCATATATACACAGTTGTAATTTGACAAAGCTCAGGCTCAGCAAGGCCAAGAGTCACACTCGACACTGCAGGTGAGCCATATCACCAATGCAAAGCCAAATGACAAGGTTCAGATGGAGTTTCTATTTTAATAAAACAGATTTTTTTTTTTCTAGTCCTTCTTATACACTGAAAAAAAAAAATCATTGATTCGGAAATATTGTATAAATAAGAGATCTAGAACTATATTACTAGTGTTGAGGTCAGTTCAGGTTTTAGTATGTAGGGTTGGGGGTACCACGTATCGTCACCCTAAGGATCTGTAGCTTGTTTATTCTAAAAATATAATACAAATCCGCCTAATTCTTACCTCAAATATGCCATAAGTGGCATAAATACTGCAGTTTTGAATGTCGTGACCGTCTCGTTGATTATGAATCTCCGTTTTAAAATAGCGCAATTTTAGTGCATGCGTTCCGTTTTCTTCGCGCAGCTAAAAAGGGAACCTTGCGATCGGCAGCCCCTCTCCTCCATAGGTATACACGTGAATTTCACAGCATAGGTAATACACGTGAATTTCACAGGCCATAGGTAATACACGTGAATTTCACAGCCATGCGTCGTAACTGATCGGATGTGTAATTTTTAGCTTGGTTTGTTTGAGTTTGATTTTCGTTTCTTCGGTTTTATTGTTTTTATAGCTAATGACACTTAATCCCGCGCGTACTTTTTCGTTCTATACGCAAACAGCCATGATACGCAGGGTGTCGATGGGAAGGTGCCCTGTCGATAGGTGGTGCCCCAACCATACATGGGCTGAGCAATGGTGGGACGTGGGGGTGTTTCACAAAGTCAGAGAATTAAGAAATTGACTTTTAAAAGTTAAAATCTAATCATCACGTCGGTAGGCCTACACCGGTACCTAATCATGGTAGGTCTACGCCACTACTGCACACTAGGGCTACTCACTAGTAGTGGACACTAGTACGTAGTATACCGTAGTTATGGGTAAACTCTACTAAAGTGCGCACAGTACAATTTTAGTACTGTGCCGCTGACTTTACGCTAGGCCGAGTATGGTACTTTTATTTAATGTTTCCAAAATTCACTTGAAATTGTTAGCAAATAATAGACAAATTCATTTGTAACGCTCTGCCATCTAACATAGATCTAAATTATATTTACATTGTTGTATCTAACGTCCACACACTTTGTATATTTTGTACAGGGTCTGTCAATGTGATGAAGGGAAACTCTCGAATTTGAGGACAACGCGATTCACATGCTATGGGACCGAGGCTAGATTAGGTTCTGTTTCTGGTTTTTCTGCAGTGAAAGCAATGACTGTTCAGTAAATACCAAAGCCATCCAAAACTTACCCTTATTTTCTGGCTGATTGCTTTGCCCATTTCCATAATGACCGGTAATCAGACTTACGTAAATGACCGATATATTGATACTAGAGTTCTAGATGAAGATCGAAGCATCTCTCTGCCCTGGGATGTCAAGATCGACGTGCGTCCGTCGTCGTCGCGTCGGGTCGCCGCGCCGTCGGGTCGCATCAAAATCGTCGATACGATGTTGTGCGCAATTATCGTTGTAGATTTTTGATTGATGTAGCGCCTTTTTTACATTACCGGTATAAGATATCTCCGTGTTACGATTTTATAAGGTTTTACAGGGTTTCAGTGTAGTAATTTGTTACTGAAACATGTTATGCTGTTTATAAACTTGAGATTGTTACCATGTTCTTGTGTTAAAACAAAGTTTTGAACAATGAAGAAACTTGAAACTTAAATAGAGGTGGCGCAAAGTACGATCGAGGATTTTTGCTCACTATGGCGAGATGAAAGTGGATTGGTAGGAAGATCGAACAAGTCTCATCGTTATGTCAGAAGAAGGATAGTATCCATTTACACTGTTTCATTTATAGGCCTAGCTAGGTATTTTTCCATTATAGCTGTCTTTAATTGAAATTGAAATACAAAATGTATACATTGTAAAAATCTTCGTTGACTATCACTTTTAAAAATGCAAAGTTCTGACACTTCAATGTGGACGGGGGGACTTTTCCCCTCCCATATCACACCTCCCCTGCTCGGTGATCGGTATATGCTCCCTTGCTCTCCCGAAGATTGAACAGCAAGTGCGTTCTTGCCCCCCCCCCCCCCTCCCCCACCCAGCTCGTTATTTGGACGTTTTGTCAAAACATTTTCAGAACGTCTTTTTGTGGAAGGTTTTCGACGTACATTGTATTTAAAACGTTTCAAATGGACGTTATAAAAAGGTTTTTTAAACGTTTAAAAAACCAATAAAAAACCTTTCGGAATTTTTAAGGACCTGCAGAAAATCTTTTGGACATTAAAGACGACAGTAAAACCTTTTAAGAATATTCAAAATGTCCTGTGGACGTTCTGCGGACGTCCAGAAAACCTTTGAAAACCGTAATAGAACGTTCAAAAAACGATTTATGAACATCTGAAAAGTCTTCTGACCCGTTCAGAACATTTAGAGAACCTTTCATATCCGTCTAGAACGTCCAGAAAACCTTTTAAGAACGTCTAATGTTTATTTTTTATTGGGTATTAAAAAAAATCATAGGCATGAGATTATACAGGCGCAATCTGGGATTGTACCCTAATCCTATATAATCCTATCGTAACCTGTTCTTAAAGGACAAGTTCACCTTCACAAACATAAGGATTGAGAGAATGAAGCAATATTAGTAGAACATATCATTGAAAGTTTGAGGAAAATCAGACAATCCGTTCAAAAGTTATGAATTTTTGAAGTTTTTGTGCAGTACCCGCTGGATGAGAAGACTACTGCAGTGTATGAATAACTTAGATGTCACATGCGTACAACAATATAAGGAAAATATAAAGAGAATTTCACAAAATTCCATCTTTTGAAAAAAGTACACATTCCCCTGACTCCTTACCGACAAATGTTACGGGTAATATTATTCCCCCTGCCTTTAGAAAGAGGCAAGTCAAGTGCTCTTTTATTATGCGAAAAAAGTGAAAATATGTTGAATTTTCTTTTACATTTTCTTTATACTGTTGTACGCATATGACTCACAAGCTGTAGAAGTCTCCTCATCCAGCGGTTCCAACACAAAAATTTAAAAAATTCATAACTTTTGCATCGATTGTCCAATTTTCCTCAAACTTTCACTGATGTGTTCTACTAATATTGTTGCATTTTCTCAAGCCTTATGTTTATGAAGGTGAACTTGTCCTTTAATGTCCTACCGTATACCTATATACTACATCCTATTCCCAATCGATGAAACTGAATCACATTTTTTTTTTATATACCAGCAAAATGTTGTAATGCATTAAGACATGGTTACTAAAATTAGATCACACACACCTTAATTGGACCTATTAACTTATTATAAGAATAACACAATTTGAAATTGTGAATAACTGAACAATAACGTAGGTAAGTTTATTTTTAACACAGAAAGTTTGAACCCAGCATAAATCTTTAGATTTCAATCTCTTTCATCTATTTCCACTAGTTTTCAAATCTTATATTTTTATTTGAATATTCATTAATATGCATGAATATTCATGAAAAGAAACCAATGATGAACACGTAGCGGACCAAATAAAAACGTTTTATAAACGTTCATTAAAGATGAAGTCAACGTAGCAGACCTAATAAAACGTTTTGTGGACGTTTATAAAGGACGAAGACGTAGCAGACATAATAAAAACGTTTTGTAACGTCCATTGACGTTTTTAAAACGTTTTCCAAAAAACTTGTGCTTTGCGGTAAATGCTAAGTCCCAACTTTGACTTTGTACGTTTTAAAAACGTCCATCTTATGCGAAGACGTACGGAACCTAAAAAAAAATAATAATAATAATAAAAAAAGAAAGTTTAGGAAACGTTCTGAAAACGTTATGTGTTTGCTGGGGGTAGTCTCCCCCTCCCCCCCCCCCCAAAAAAAAAAAAAAAAAAAGAAAGAAACGGTCACGCGCCTTGACGGCCATGAGGTCCCTCCTGGAGCTGTCACACTATATATAGGTCCACTTTTCCCAAGCAGGAGAGTGGATCGTATCACGTGTTATACCGGACGCTTTTTCTTTTTTCGTGGCTCTGAATTCCGTACTCAGAGGATGAAATTTTGGTCAAAAAGAGCACCATTTATTCACAAAGTCCTGAAAATTACAAATTCGGCAAAATTATGAAAATCATTCACTCCGATTTTTTGTAAAATAGACTTCAAATATAAAATGATATGCTTCCTTTATACTTCGTGAATACTGTGATGGCGTGCTCCAGGGGCGGATCCAGGGATTTCGTAAAGAGGGGGTAAAAAGTAAATTTTACAAAATTAAAGGGGGGCGCACGCACCCCTCCCCCCCCCCATTTTTTTTTTTTTTTTTTTTTTGTTTCAACAAAAAATAAAGGGGGGGGGGGGGCGTGCGCCGGTTGCGGTCCTCCCTCGATCCGCCCCTGTGCTCTGTGAAGACTGAATGGGGGAAAATGACAAGAGCTCCGGAATATAATCAAGAGCCAAATGCGGACGGGACAGTAATGACAATGATATGGTTATATAACAGTATACAGGGAAAGTGTTGTACAATGAAATTTAATATGTTTTTAATTCGATCATCTTCTCTCTTTTTTTTTTCTTTTTTTAAAACGATGCCAAGGTCGCATCTGTATTACAGTGTATCATAATGATTTATATGATCAATCATAATGAAAAAACTAGGAATCTTTGTGGAGAAGACTCATGAAGAGCGATTTCTCAAGAACAAAACAAAACAACACAATACTATAGCGAATATATTGCTAGGATGAACATCGCATCCACAGTGAGTCACTCTGCGGTGGGAAAAGAACCTCTTTGGAAAAGCCCACTCTGCACGCCGATATTTGCCAGCGCACTTTTCTATGCTCTTCTTCCGTACGTATGCGATATTTCTTTTTTATTTTATGCATCATTTTATCATTGAATAATTGCAAGAATAGTTCAATAAATATGTAATATATTGATAATTTTTAAAGGGTATTTAATTTTTTTATTGTTCTAAAATAAATAAATACATACCTAAATCATTGCCATCCTTGGTTGCCAATTTGATTTAAATGCCCTCTCGCCTCTCGCCTCAACCAACGTTGTGTACCTATGACAGTAGGGCCTAGGGAAGGGCTACCACACACACACTACCACACGTACGTACACACTACCGTTGCACTAGAGCTCTGGGGCTAGCTAGCTGTTACGTGGACGTTCACTCTTCACTGCACTGCACTCTTCCCTCAGTCGCTTCAACATCTGATTTTGCCGGTCGCGGGTCACTCTCATCAGGCCAGGACAAGGAGTGCAGTGTGCCACGAAATCATGATCGGGAGTAGAAAATAGGGTAATAGGCCTACTTTGCTCAGCTTTGGTAATGGTTGTGCATATCGTGATATTATTTTCGGCTGCTGCTGCTGTCTTCGCGAGCTTCGTGCACCAATCAAGTAAACAGTCAGTGGAAGAACCTGCACAGATTATATTCGCAAGCTGAGTGAAAACACGAACTCCTTTGGCTTATCATCTTGTCTATAGTCTATTTGCATTATACAGAGATTTTATGTAATGTACCTGCTGCTGCAAGATCCATTTTCCGAGTGTTAGTAGGCCAACCAACATACAGTCACTCATCTCATTACTTAACTATACACAGCCCAGTCGCTGTACATGGTACGTCGCGACAGCGTCTGGTCGGGCTACTCATTACTGTGTATACAGCTCAAGTGAAAACAACACAGAGACAGGTCCGGCCCTACACTACCCTCATAACCGTACAGGAGTGCAGTCTGGCCCCTACTGTGATACCAGTCCTTCACCATGTTCACTGATGCAGACTTGGTGTAGTGGTAACCAGGTCATGATCGATGATTTGAGGATCTCTCCTTGTGCAGTAACAACTGGATGTACACATGTGTTGATTCATTGACCGATGATTGATGTTGATTTATGAGCTTTATTTGGCTTAAATGCGTAATGAGTAGACATCAGTGGATCTATGTCTATGTGAAATGAGTAGAATCTAATTTGTTTGGAGAAATAATCGGAAGTGTGGAAAGGTGAGTCTGCCATCTGTGTGCAATGTGTGAGACAAGATGAGTGACACTGCATCCAGCGTGAATCATGTCGACCACATTGAACATGGACGTGCAAGCATGCACAAGCAGGAACGCTATCATCATCTCAGCCAGAATCCGATGGACATAGAGGAGAAAACAAAATTCAGCAGCAGGTCACAGCGCAGTATGACATCTACACCATGGCGGACGTGTGCTTTGTGCAGTATAAACATGAGGACCCAGACAGACTTTGCGAGACATTTGCGCGAAAAACACTGTGCCCGCGAAGGAGGTTCATTCGTGTGCCGCTACGGTCTGCACGGGGTCTGCCCGACTCTTCCGGTAGATGGTGTTAGTGACACTGACTATGAATATCATGTGGCAAAGGATCATATGAATGATGAAGGTACAAGAGTTGTAATACAAAATGACATCACAGCAGTATTTACAGTGTTGGAGAGTATGTTAGAAAGAGTTCTTCTTGGGACAGCCTCCCCAATTATACTCTACACTGCCCTACCCTTGCTAGCTTATGCATGAATACATCATGCATGCACATTTGACAGGTGGTAATGGAGTATTTAAGCATTTCAGGTGGCTGTTCCAAAAGGAATTTTTGTCATTGACTTGCAGTTTTCAGTGTTCAATGTACATCGATGTATATTGTACATGTGTATGTTGTTCTGTTGTACTCCATAGAGTAAACTGTCAATGTTTAACAGTGATATAGTGGCATAATGGTGAACCACACTTTAATTAGTTTTATTGTGTATATAAAGACAGAATTTAAAGAGACTTTGACATTGGTGGCTTGTACCATTTTTCTAAATTGTCCTCCTTCCTGCTGAATGAAGACTTCTTGCCGAATTACAATATTCATGTAAATCGTCTCGTCTACTTATATTGTGGAAATATGAATTGATCATTTTTAGTGCTTAGAAAATGATGCATTTAGTAAAGATACATTTAACTGTCGAGTTGCGTTAATGACAGAGTAAGAAGTTATTCTTAGCCACAGTTGCCCCTTGGAGATGTGATAGTTTGCCAGTGAATGCAATTGTGTAACATTTCCTTCAAATTTTGTCAACCATATTATTCAGCTCTGGTTACATAGAATTTGTATACTGTGCATGCCTTTGCTGCAGTAACATGAAATTTGTGTTGATACTGATGCATTGTTTGTTTTTGTATCTAATTTGTTCCAATAAGTTATATAATTGTTGTATGGTTGTATTATTTACT
The DNA here is from genome assembly GCF_040938485.1 of Diadema antillarum. Taxonomy (NCBI): domain Eukaryota; kingdom Metazoa; phylum Echinodermata; class Echinoidea; order Diadematoida; family Diadematidae; genus Diadema; species Diadema antillarum. The sequence goes on from NW_027270980.1 coordinate 756,114, forward strand.
GTTCATGCTGGTTATGTAACAGTACCATGAACGTCATTTTTGATGGACTTCAGCTCTTTATCAGAGGTCACTGTTATTATTGCTATCGTTGTTATTATTATTATTATTATTATTATTATTATTATCATTATTATTATTGTTGTTGTTATTATCATTATTATTATTATTATTATTACTATTATTATTATCATCATCATTACTATTATCATCATCATCATTATAATCATTATTATTATCAATGTACTGCACCAATTTTGTGTCCTCATTATTTCACTGCAGGGTTTGCAAATAAAGTCAAATTGGCAGCCCAGTCAGACCCGCCCACCTCCTCGGCTCCCTCTGTCATCAGTAACCAGCAGAAGTGGACAGTGCTGTCATCAGTGGTCAATCTGCCCGCAGTGCTGAATGACCCAAGAAAGGTCAAGCGCGAGACAGACTTTTTCACAAAGACGTGGGGCGAAGCCTTCGTGGAGAAGGCAGAGATTCCGTCGTCCCCATATGTGCCGCGGATATCACGGATTCACTTTGAGAAGTATCTCAGACAGACTGCCAAAGTGAGTTCCTGGAATGTGTTTGTGGGGTGGGGTAGGAAGAATAGAAAATGCTACTGAAAAATGTACAGCTTTCAAACAGTTTGATTCTACATGTAAATGCCATTTATTTTGATAGTACAACGTGTATTCTAAGATATTGCTACTTGCACCTGTGATAATGTACCCATTCTTTATGTGAGGCAATACAATGACACAAGGAGAGGATATTAATTCTTCTTTGTGTCTGTGAAGATCTATGAAATAACCCATCTTATGAGTTGTATGTTATTAGTGCAACATTGACTTGTTTAAATGATTATGACCTGCAATATGTTATTAAAGTCATTTCTAACACTTGCCCTACATGTTATGAACATTCAGGCAATGTTCTTTTACATGTATTTTATACAACAGGCAAACTCTCTTTCATTTTCTTACCCAATGATGAGCCAAGCAAGCACATGATTCATTGTAATGCAAAGGAGAGATAATAAGTAGTAAAACAAGCAAAACAAAACTATGTCATGTCCAAAGAGTCACAAAGTACACGATATCAAATGGCCATCAAGTCTATGGTGTTACAGTATACATTGTTCGTATCGGCTTTGCTATTGCATCCTGTGACGGATACTCATTTCACTGTCTTTGCATCTTCTCAAGCCTGACCAAATGAAAATGAAAAAGAAATTGTCAGCAATTTGTTCGTATGTCACTTTACAGAAACTGAAAGAGCAGAGGAGGCCTTCTGCAGTAGACCCACACACTCAGGACAAAGATGAAAGCCAAAACAGCTGTCTTGCCACCAGATCTAGAGGTAACTCGTGGACCAATGGAGAGCAGAATTTAAGAAAGAGTGACAAGTGATAAGCTGGCTGCTGATTAGTGCAGTTTATAAGATGTGTATAACTCAATGCTTCAGAGAGGGCAAGTACTCAGTAGCTAGAATTGGCAAAATTCATGTAATTAATTGTAATGCTGAAATTACACAGTATTTTCCATACCTTGAAACTTACTCAGTGCATACACTTCATTAAACTAGGTGTATACATCGCAATTACAGCGCAGTGATTCTGTAAGGAAAGCTTTTGGCCGTGTGGTCAAAGGTTTAATGGTGATGTTCAAATCCCACTTTTTTCCCCATATTTTGAACAAAGCTCAAAGTGTTGTCATGAAAATTTGATATTATCAGTCGGTGATTATTTGAAGAAGATGTAGGCTGTAGGGTCAGAGGGCAAGGGTCAAAAGTCAAGTAGCTTGCTCTCTGAAACAATTTAGCCATCCAAGTGAAATCTGGTTCAAGGAATGTGTAAACACCTAATAGGGTGGTGCCATCAAACTTCAGAACATGTAATTTCAATTTTTTAGCAATCATGCATACTTGCCAATTTTACCCATTTGGGTGGTAGAGACTACCACTTTGTAGGGATTTTAGCAGGCTACTGATTTTTAACTGTAATAATGAATATATACAGATTTTGTAGCAAACCTGCCATAAGATAAAATGAAAGTCACAATTCCCCTTGCTTGTGCATTGATTCTCTCAAAAACAACTACACTGTAGAATATTATGTTCATGCTTCAGATTGCATATTTTGAAGTTACCCCCCCCAAAAAAAAAAAAAACAACAACAACTAAACACCAAAACAAAACAAAACAAAAAAACAAACAAAAAAACCCAAAACCACAAAAAAAAAAAAAAAAACACCACACACTCAGGAGGGTGCACACAAAGGTGAGCTTGGGCTAGGTCACTTCACTCCCTTGCAAATGTACACCTTTAGTGCTTCAAAATGTTGGCAAGTATTAACCATGTGAAACTGTCATCCCACACTATCAAGATGTATGGGAGAATAATGCAATTTGGCGGAGGCATATCAGTTGCCTTTATAGTGACATTTCTAGTTTTACCGCTCATTTGCAAACGTGAGGAAATATTTCATAATATGTTTTTGAAATTACTGTCCTAGTATCATCAAAGTGCTCCAGTGTGCTGTCATAGAACTCAAGCAATGTGCTTTATATGTGGACTTTCATATGCAGCCCTCATACATATAAATGTTGTACTGTGCATATTCAAACCAAGTTTCATTCACATTCATTCACATTTGCGTCTACTTTCCATCGCGTTCCATCCAGGTAACAAAGTTTATTTTGTTTTGCTTTTATCAACAGAGCAAACTAACTCTGAGTTGCAACAAGTACCAAAGGTATGTATCACAGATTATTAAATATCTGATAAGATAAAATCTTTTCTCCCCCCCCCCCCCACCCGCTTTTGTGACTTCACAAGCTTGAAGTATGGCTTATTTGACGAAACATGTATGAATTATTATGATTACCAGTAGATATTTGTAAACCACTGAACGGCATGTGCACATGTACATTTAGTAGGGCCTACTCACTGGTACAGATTAGCTGTGAAACATATCTCTTTTACCACATGTCATTGAGACTTAATCACCAGCAGTTTTCTGTGATGTCTCACAGAGCAGTCAAGTGTGAGTCGTCCAGCATGAAGACTTACTTGGTTGGAATGTTTTTATGATGTTTCTGGAGCTGATGACAACTGATACTACCTAATTTACATATTTACACTTTGGATGCCATAAAATGTTTGTTTCATGTAATCTGAATGTAAGTGCCTCATATGTAAGTGTACCATTGAAACTTTCTTTGAATACTGCACAGATGACATATGAACAGATTTTTAATTTCCTTTTTTCCAAATGTTCATTTATCATTGTTATTATTATTAGTGGTTATTAGTATTATTTTTTTTTCATCATAATCATAATCATCATCATGATCATCATTATATTATTACTATCATTATTGTTATTATCATCATCATTCTCATTATCATTGGTATTGTCATTATCAATATCATTATTATCAGTAGTAGTACATGTAGTTGTAGTAGGAGTGTAGTACCAAAAGTAGTATGATATTCATCTTCATCATCATGGAATTTATCACCACAGCCTTTTATATTATTTCTGTCTTCTGAAACATGCACTTCTGCTCTTAAGTGACATGGTCCTTTAATATGCAGTGAATGTACAATGGGTACTGAGTTATGCAGTTGGTATCTTGATGCTTGGCATAACAGATACTCACAGGTACCAGGAATGGCACTATTTTCATTTGGGTGCAAAGTTCAGCATGCAAGTGTTGCCAGACACTAATTGCCTTAGTTGTATTCACAATATATCTGCTGGATATTTTCTGTACATGTGCAGATATCAATACACCATGAGAAGTACTTGTACACACCTGTTCTGTGACAAGTTATTTGGCAATATAACAATGCCTTCATATTGATAGCTGCCCGCCTGAGTATCCTGTATTTTTGGTTTATTTGTGCATATTTTTGTAGCCACTATAGTTTCTGTTATTTCTCTTTGTTTTCCCAAATGCCGTCTAAGACAATATAAACTGGTATGTGATTGACACAATTTTTGTCATCAAACAGCTGAAATTGAATCCATTCACACGTGTTTTCTCTGGATGTAATTATGACTGGGTTGGCCAATCCTCACATTATATTTATTGAGGATTATACCCATATTCTGCATAATCATGCATTTGAACAACCTTCCAGCATGTCTTAGTGCTGTGTTTAAACAGAAAGAGGCAAATCAGAAATATGTCTTTTATGGTTCTTGGCTTGATTTGTTTTTGCTTCTTTGTTTGTTTGTTTGTTGGGAGAAGCAAGTTATGCACATGCTTCTTACTCTGGACTGACCTTGGTCATGTCCTCTTTTTTTTTTTTAATAGAGAAGCATTGATCTGTTTTTTCTTCTGCCCTGTTCCAGATGTTTTTCAAGGGCGAATTTGCTCTAGAGAATCAAGAAACTTTCGAAGCCGTGCTGCCATGGTCACAATTCAGAGGCCAGCAATCCTCAAAGTTACTCCAAGAAAAGGTATCCATTGCTACGCATTATTTGAGTAGTATGTACCTTAAAGATATCTTATTTTCTCACACTTGTCTTGTGTTAAAACAATCATTAGCAACCTGTACGCTCTTTTGCTGATCCTGCTTAGATACATGAGAAATAGATTTCCTGTAGGTGTACTTGTCTATATAGTATTGTAATATAACCGGATTTCTCCAGTTACTGTGTGGAATCTTTTTTGGGTAAGTTCGCGGACACCTCACTCAGACTCACAACGATCACATCACATCGCATTATCACGCCGAGACAGCATCAATAATTCACCGAGATGACAATCGAACTGCATGCGAAGAAAAAACTTTATTACTGTACTCGCCAATCCGGCTACCCGTCAGGGCCCGTCGCCTGACACGATGCACAACCGTCACTGTACTCACCGCACGAATGGCCGATACAAACAGCGTATACAAGACTTTAGTGTATGATACACTACAAAACTCCGGGGAGACACGGCGGACACGTCCGCCCCCGTTGAGCGTCAGCTCACCACTCCTCGCTCCTACTACCCGAGCGAGAGTATACCCATGTGCGACCCTTGACACCCCACCGAAACTCTTACGGCCATGGGGTCACCGCACACCCCTACGTCCTACCAGACATACCAGAGACACTCACTCCAGTGCTCTAACCTCATTTCATTACAGTATTGTGTCAAAACATTCTAATATCTTTCATAAGCATATAATTTTCTCATCATTATAAAAGCTACCAATTGGATAACATTTTTGTAAATGGTCCCTTTTCCATTATTCTGTTGTAATTCCCATGTACAAACTGTACTACAAGATGCCAGGAAGTAGTGCAAGAGGCACCTTGTATTCAAGTTGCCCATCTGTTCGTGTAATTACTTCTCATTACATTTCATGTCTTGGGAATAATTGCATGGAATATTGTTTGAATTGAATAATGTTTGTATGAACGTTTGAAGAGAAATTTGTTGTAACTTTCTTATTAGTTAAAAGCCTAGTTCTTTACCAGCCATTTGCTTGATTCTCTCTGCCTCTTGTCCACAGCTGAGCCATTACCTGGACATGGTGGAAGTGCAGATTGCCCGCCAGATCTCGATGCGATCCAATGCGTTCTTCAGCGCCATGGCTTCCCATGATAAGCTGCAGGAGGACCTTGTTGCAACAGCCAAGGCTGTCTGTGATTTAAGGTAAGCACATACTATGAAGCACAGACAGACGGACAGACTGACCGACAAATGCCAAGCTATGCATTTCTGCTGCCGTAGTCTTAGCAAATGCCTGGGAGAATTTACCAGGCTGAGATGTGTTTTTCTTCATTTCTCTGTCATTTTGGTGGATGTCTGGCATGATTATTAGAATATATGTGTAACACTGTTGACAGCTACATTTCACACTAAATGGCAAAAGCAGTTAAAGACAATATCAATTGCTGTTAAATTGTCAGTGTCAAAGGCAGTCATATAAGAGAAGTTTTGACTGCACATATGCCAGTAGCTCTCTTGGGACCCTACCACCTGAAATTGCCATTGACTTTTTACTAACAAGTTGCCAAAACTATTGAAAGAGTTAATCTAGCACTGGCATTTAATAAGTGATATTAGTTTTGTTTTGTTTTGTTTGTTTGTTTGTTTGTTGTTGTTTTTTGTGTAGTGCAATGATGTTTACAGAAAATGATTTGATTTGATTGGTGCCTAATTCTCAGGCCTCTGTTTGTTTATCATTTTGCAGAGATAAAATCAACAACATCGATAAAGTTTTGGCAAAGGGCTCCTTGCAAGTCATGCGGCTTAAGATTTCCAGGTTAAACTATGTCAAAGTTTACAACAAGGTAAGTGTGGAAGCAGCTTTACATTCATTGAATTTCAAAACGTATTCTTTCATGCTTTGTAATATTTGCATTTCTTCTTTTCGGTCTATAGATCTTGGTGTTGTACGCATACTCTCGTTTTCATTGCAATTGATTGACAAATTGTCCTACATCGATGTAAAAAAGCGCTGAATTGATCAGTGTCAGAGTCATTATCTTGGCTACTACTAAAACACTAAACAATTTAGTGCTTATTTACATCAATATAGGACAATTTGTCAATCACTTGCATTAAAAACATCTTGACGGAAGAATTTCATGAATTAGAATAATTATGCAGTACCCGCTGCATGCTATAAGGATTAGTACTGACACTTGTTTTCTGGCGGAAGCTCAATGGTCTAGTGGAGATGATGCTTGTTCGGAGTTCAGGAGGTTGTAGGTTCGAATCCTGCTCGAGTACGTACGCTCATGATTTCTTCTTTAATCATGGCTACTGCTAAAACACTGATCAATTCAGTGCTTATTTACTTCGATGTAGGGCAATTTGTCAATCAGTTGCAATAAAAACATAGTCGACAGAAGAATTTCATCAATTTGAATACTCTTGTTTTGTTTTCTTTTGTTTTACATGTGTTAGTAGCCTTGTGTTAAAGAGACTATAGTATCATCTCCAACCTGACCATAGGTGTTCCACAAAACAAAGCTGGACTCATAGTCAACACTGACTCAATACAACAATGTTGTAGCTACATTACTTTTATCGGAATGACTGGAGGGGGTTATGATGTATTGCTCATTACAGCAAATTATGCCAGCAACGAATTGCCCATTTCAGGTGCAAATTTCCATGAAATGGCTCGGCACTGATTGTTAAAGGGTGAAAGTTAGCCCCCCTTGGTTGTACTGCAACTGTCATACTTAGTGACATATTTTCAGATTTCAAATGTAGAGTTGTGCTTTGGTGTGAGGGAGTATGCACACATTGTACTGCACATGTTCATTGATGCAAGATTCTAGCATCATCTACACCTTTACCATGGAGCTCTGCAGACAGCTTAAACCAACAGATTGTTCTCTCACTTTGTCTTGCGCATTTGTTTTGTTCTGTTTTGTTTTGAAATATCCTCACATTGTTTGATGAAAGGAGCCAGCTAGAAAGTGTCTCCATTTTCGATGGTAATGGTAGGTATATTTGTTATATTCTGATCATGATAAAGGATTCTAAACCTTATAAGTAGTGAGATGCTACATGCTTCATGCTCTACTAGATGCTAATCCCCACCCCCTTCCCACCTCTTTCCCCAGCTGAAACTGATGGCCACAGTCCACCAGACCCAACCCACCATCCAGCTGCTCCTATCCAATTCAGAGTTTGTCGGGGCCCTGGATCTCATCTCCACCACACATGAGATTCTTACCCAGGAGCTTGCAGGCATCCAGAGCTTCAGGTCAGACCCACGTGTGTGTTCTTTAGTCTTCTACATGTTTGTGTGTGTGTCTGAGTGTGTGTGTGTGTGTGTGTGTGTGTGTGTGTGTGAGTGTGTGAGAACAGAAGGAAGGGAGGAAAACAGATTGGCACAAAGAAGTAAAATCGAGAAAGAACAAGAAAGAGAAGAAAAACGGATATAAAGCAGTTGAGAGGTTGATTGCTTTCTTTCTGGTCTTCTGCCAGTTCCCTTCACATGTTAGCTTCCGTCTTGCTTTTGGATTGATTATCCAGGCATCTGAGCTCACAACTGATTGAGATGGAGAAACTAATTGACAAGATGCTGTGCGAAGAGTTCACAAGGTACACCTGCAAGGATCTGAATCGACCGTTGGATGATCCCACGCCAACTGAGGAGGTGAGAGGAGCGAGAGATATAGAAAATACAGTTGTACACTGTATTAACCTGTTGAGGACGGGTCCCAAGTATACTCGGCAGGGGTCTATGGAAAATGCGTGTTGTAACAACATCAGTCCGTCCTCAGCAGTTTAAAGATATTATAGACCTTCATTGAAACTGAAATTATGCTCAGTTATGCAAGGAATAGGAGGAAGATAATTTCAGTGACAAGATATTTGTGCTTAACTCTGCATTCCCAAGCACTTAGCTCAACTTGCCATGATTTTTTCATCAGCATTCAGTAATATGTCCATATTTAACATACTGGTACAATGTAGTTGTACAGGTATCAACCCACTCAGGTGAAGCATTGTGTCACAGTCCAACTGGAAGGCCATTGTGACACAATAGGGATTAGGGGGATTAGGAAATCTTGTTCATTGACTGTTATAGTTTCCAGACGTAGGAAGATAATGTCAGCGACAATATATTTGTGCCTAACTCTGAGTTCCCAGGCACTTAGCTTAACTTGCCATGGTTTTTCATCAGCATTCAATAATATGTCCATATTTGACATACTGTTAGTTGCACAGGAACACTAGCTGTACCAACCCACTAGGGTGAAGCAGTGTGTCACAGTCAAACAGGAAGGCCATTGTGACACAATAGGGATTAGGGGGATTAGGAAATCTTGTTCGCTGACAGTAGTTCCAGACATAGGAAGATAATGTCACTGACAATATATTTGTGCTTAACTCTGAGTTCCCAGGCATCTAGCTTAACTTGCCGTGGTTTTTCATCAGCATTCAATAATATACGAATAATTTATAAGTTGTGAGTGCATCAGGGCACGAATATCGCACGAGGCGCGAGATAAGCCACTGGTCTATTCAACAAGGCGCGTAGCGCCGCGTTGAATAGACCAGTGGCGAATCTCGCGCCGAGTGCGATATTACGTGCCCCAATGCACGAACAAAATCATAAATTATTCGTTTTATACAACACCTTGTCCACAATCACAGTACTAAATTAGTGACCGCCAACTCATGAAGGCCCAAATATAAATGTAACAATTAGGCCGAGAATTGTAAACCACCCATGTGTACTGCTTTCAAACACTCGTCATGAATCGACCACACAGTCACAGGAATCACAAACTCTGCAGGGTCTATACCCATTCTACACTAATGTTAGATCGAGTTAGGCCTGACTGCATGTTGGGCCGATCTGAGATGTCGGTAGATCTAGTAGTAGGTCTAGACTTTGTCTATTTCCGAAAATGATTTTGTATAAAAACACAGAAAAATAATCAAATTACGGTTTCTCAACTTGAAATGAAGTCTTGATTTTGGGATCACTGTGGTCCACGTAGCAGATCAGAGTCAAAAGTAAAAACACAGCAGTAGGTAAGGCCGCAATACATGCAACTAGCTAGGTAAGGTAGCTGCGCGTACACGTTAACATTGCAGTACTCCGCCGCGCCTGGTCTGTGAGACTTACCGGCAGCGCAGCGCAGCCGGCCAGCACGTAGTTTGCTGGCGCTTTGCTAGTGTGAGCCACAGAAGTCTAGTGAGCGGCCGTGCAATAGTAGCCCCTTGCGAAGCCGTGCTATAGTACCTTCGAGCCGTGCAATAGGCCCATGCCAGGGGCCTATTGCATGGCTGTCACTCTCAATGAGTTTGATAGGTATTTTCTATTGAATGTCATGTGACATGTTCTTGGCCAATCACAATTCGACATCATTCTGAGGTGTTGTATAATATTGCCATATTTGACATACTGGTAGACTAGTTGTACAGGTACATGTACCAACCCACTCGGGTGAAGCAATGTGTCACAGTCACCCCTGGAAGGCCATTGTGATACAATAGGGATTAGGGGGATTAGGAAATCTTGTTCACTGGCTATTATTGTTTTCAGACATCTGTGCCAATTGGATGGCACTCCAGGGAGCCTGTGGGATTTGTGAACAAAGCACTCTGAGGGACTAACAGCCTCTTGTGTAGTGATCCATGTGCATTATTCTTCGTCCCCGAGAATACCATTCTGTGTTGTCTTTACCTCTTTGAATCCATAGGATAAGTTGTCCTCTGTCATCCTGGGCATGATGAGGCAGAGGAAGTTCAGTTTCATTGATGTCTATCGGGAAGAAACCACCAGTGCCATCAAGGCAGTCATCAAGCAGGTAGCTACAGAACCTTTTCTCTTGTTGGTGATTTAAAGGACAAGTCCATGTTCATATATGTGGATTGAGTGAATGCAGCAATATTAGTAGAACACATCATTGGGGTCTGGGGAAAATCAGACAATCCATTCAAAAGTTTGAATTTGTAAAGTATCTGCATAGTTACTGCTGGATGAGAAGACTACTACAGATTGTGATGTCACATGTGTACAACGATATAAAGAAAATAAAAAGAAAATTCATCATATTTTCACTTTTCTCCCATGATAAAAGAATGCTTGACATGCCTCTTTCAGAAGGCATGGGAAATAATATCCTACACATACGTCAATGACAAGTTGAGGAAATGTGCACTTTTTTCAAAAAATAGAATTTTGTGAAATTCTCTTTATATTTTCCTTACATCGTTCTACGCATGTGATCTCATACACTGTAGTAGTCTTCTCATCCAGCAGTGTCTGCGCAAATACTTCAAAAATTCATAACTTTTGAACGGATCGTCCAATTTTCCTTAAATTCTCACTGATGTGTTCTACTAATATTGCTGCATTCACTGAATTCACATGTATATGAAGGTGGACTTGTCCTTTAAAGGGATGGTATAGTTTTGGTGGGGATGGGGCATTCATATTTCAACTTTTTGCAAGATGATTAGAAACCGCTTTTGAAATATTAAAGAACATACAATTATAAGAGGAATTGAACATTTATTTGATGAAATTGGTTTTGAAATGGCTACGATATCTAGAAACAAGGAGGTCCTATCAAAAGGTGGGACCCACCTTTTATTAGGACCATTTTGTTTTACCTTGTTTTTGGATATCTCTGCCATTTCAAAACCAATTTTCATCAAATAACTTTTAATTCTTCTTAGAATTGTATGCTCTTTGATAAGTGGTTTCTAAATATCTTGCAAAAGATTGAAATCTAAATCCGCCTTCCTAACCAAAACTATACCATCCCTTTAACGAACTTACATTTGATAAGGATATGGGTATAACTTCATTCATTTCTTTTCTGTTGATCAACCCCAAGTGCTGTATAGGCATGCTAATTTCCTTGAGTACTTTATTGCTGTGGTGGTATTAGGTGTAAGAATAAGCGTAGAAGGATTTGAAGTGAAAATATTTCATGACTTTTGAGTTTGAGTGTACGGACTTAAGAGCAAATCAATGTGTAGGTAGTTTTGCAAACATAGTGGTAAAGAGTCAATCACACAATCACATTATGTCAAATATTTATGTGAATTCCTACATCATTGCAAACAATTTCAACAAGGAGAATGAGACTAAAACCTTTATTATTCATAATTGGTATAATGAGCAATGGACGGGATGGCAATGTGAGTTTTTTCCTTGTAAAAAGAGAGATTTCCCATTTTATGTTGTACTTTCCATCAATTTTGCATTTGATTGTGTTCCAACAGACTGTTGTGGAAGCTGTGTCTGAGGCAGAGACAGTTGACAGTGATGTAACACCATCAAGGTACAAGTTTGATTGTTAACATGCTTATTCTCTTTACTAGCTTACAAGTTATTGAGGCCTGTCTGTATTCGTTCGTACATAGGCAGTCTTCCAGTTCAATCACAATGCATATTTTCTCTGTGTAGTTGTGAGATGTACATTTCATTTAACCAATGTCCAAATTCTGATATTGTTTCCTTTGCTGGAATTGGCTTGTTTGTAAAATAATGATGACGACCAAGTGAGGCCCCTTTTGAAATATCTCTGCAAGTAAGGTTTCATTGGCTTGAGTTTTCAACTCCATGATGCAGTGGAAGGCAGTAATATTGCTGACATCAAGACAGTGGTCCTAGAGGTAAACGCTGATGCATCTACTGAAGAAGAAAGCGGATGATGGCGTACAAACTCAGATCTAACCCATGCATACATACAAACACAAAAATAAAAAAGATGACAAATTTTAGGGCATTAAGGCTACAATGCAAACATGCCATAACTGCTTTTCATGTGTATTTATGATTGTTATTCTTTATAGATTTTCAATTCAGATAGGCTGATAGGACTTCACTTGGTAGTGTCAGTGCTATTTGAATTTGCTGAAAGATTATTTGGAAGAAGGACTTAGACCACTAGTTAGTTTACCTACCCATTTATCAAGTGTTTAACTTCATAGCCTCTCATCTTACGTTTCATTCATAGTTTATCGGAACAGATGAGACTGCTGAACTTCAGCCAGTGGCTAGAACTCTTCAACAGAGTCTTTATCAACCTGATGATACTACTCAACAGGATAGAGGTTAGTCTTCCCTTGACTCCTGACCACCTCATGCATGTTTGCAGTAAAAATTACCTGTTGAAGTATGTCCGGAAATGACATGATTGTTCACCCAAAGTACAGTGGCTTTCATGACCATTCACCTGTAACCATGATCATTTCACGGAAATAAATGTTTACTTATTGTTACATTTATTTCCTACCAAATCATATAACTCTGGAAATTTGAAGATGAAGTTACAGCTGAAAAAATGCCCAATTTAGACAAAGTTCTCTGACCTTTGACTTTTTACATTGAAGGATCTGCACAAAATCTGATTAGGGCATCTTCACCTCAAGTAGCATACTTGGACCCTGTACCAGGAAAATTAGTGGGGCAGCTTTCCTTGAATCGCAGTAATGAGATATGGGAGGGATGAGCAATCCTCCCCCCCCCCCTCTCAAAAAAAAAAAGAAAAGAAAGAAAGATAGATAAATTCCTGTGACTCTGCAACCCTATGAGGCAGAGGCATTGAATAGTGTTTGATGATGATGTAGATATAATGATGATAGGCTTAGTGTCTTGAGATAAGTAAGCAGCCTCTTCGTTATACTGCCTTCAAAGTTAGCCTTTCCATCATACTTGTCCTCATTATCTTCATTATCATTGATCTATTTAAGGTGATAATGATACTACATTGAAGAATGTATTGATACGTACAAGCTTTAGACAAACAAGACTATTGAAATGCATTGTGGGGAACAGAGAACGTACACAGTTGTAGTTGTGCTCATTGGAATTTCAAATGGTAAGAATGCATTCAGAAAGTATACAGTTTTAAGTTTAACACAAGTCTGAGACCTATGTAAAAGGAGTATTCCTTAGACAGTTTCCAAACTAATGCTGTCCCTGTGGTATTTCAGTACACATATGGGATCATGAAGAGACTGGTCAATACAGCAGCTGGTCGTCCAGACACAGAGGAGAAAGGACAAGGGGTGGTTAGCAGAGCAGGGCCCAAAGAGCAGGCTGTGAACGGAGCCGAGGGTCACCAGATGAATGGACTGAGCCCCGCCCCCTCACAGCTAGACGAGCAGTACAGTGACGATGGGCGGCTGGACGAGGTGGAGGAATGCATCGAGGCGGCCGACATGTGAGGACAAATTTTAGGTTTTTCAATCCCTTGTAAGGGGACATTCCTACTGTGAGAAGATGATCAGAACGATCCACTATTGAGAAACTCTCTTTTGCTGTGCTCACTATGTGCAGTTGTTCCAAATGGAAAACTGTGATTAGACAATTGTGTGAAGGGAATGCTAACTCTCTGGTCCCAGCCACTCTTTCATTACCAAGCTTAACTTTGTGTCCTTCCATCCACATTTTCCGATCTTCATGCACTCCTTTCAGACTCTGTCCATCTTTTGTTTACTTCCTACACACCTTCTCTCTGCCTCACTGGAATATTCTTTCACTTAGGCCATCATATCGTCTGTTGAGAATGAGAAGGGCGCTAAGTGGTCATGAACACTATGGGTTTAGTCGCAACTTAACGCCCTTATCATTCTCAGCCGACGATATGCCTTTTGTGTAAGTGTGAATGTCGCTTGATATCTTATTGTGTCAATGATAAAGTTAAACTTCTTAGATTCACTGAGATAAGCATCACTATAGTGAAATCAACCATTCTTGAAAACTGAAAACTGTATAGTACATTGTTATAGTATATGATCTCATGACTATTGGAGAATAACAGTCCGTCTTGATATAATATGTGCATTGGTTTTGTTTCTTCTTCCTCTCCCACCCCCCCCCCCCCATCTCCCCTCCCCCATCCGCCCTTATGTCCAGGCTGCCTCAAGGTGACTACCTCATTGCACCCAATGAGCATGCCAAGCTGATGACTGGTCTACAGGACATGTTGGGGCTAGTGTGTGACTACATGCATGACCGCTGTCTCAAACTCCTCATTGCCAGAGGAAAGGTGAGTCAATCTACCCCCCCCCCCCCCCCCCCGGGACTATTTCACTCTTCTTCTTGGTCATCAAAGTATCCATGAATTTGAGTACATTTGTTTGATTAGGGCTGAAACTGCCAGTGATTGAAGATTTTACTAGACTTCAGGTGTAATCAGAATCAAATTTTTATATATATTCATCACAGATTACCTGGTAAAAAGCTAATCGAGTTGCTGATTTCCACTAAATGTCAGGGCTCAGAATTCTGGCTGCATACATCAGGTATCAGCGTGTCGGGCAAGACCCAGGCAAGTTCTCTAGATGCCAGAAGCAGCTGCCGTGAAAACGTGGACCCAGAAAATGATTTGTTGCATTTATTCCAAATTTGTAAATAATAACAATAATAATAATGATAATGCAGTAAATAATAATATAATAGGTAAAGTGTTCCAGAGGGTGGGTGCCATGGCGGAGAAGGAACTTGAGCTGTAGTACTGAGTACTGAAACGGGGGACTTGAAGAAGCTGTTGTTGAAGAAATTAGTAATATGTATGCATGTGGAGCTGTTGTGAATTTATGACATCATCATGTATATTCGAATGGCAGAAAAGCAAGCA
Organism: Diadema antillarum; assembly: GCF_040938485.1. Classification (NCBI taxonomy): domain Eukaryota; kingdom Metazoa; phylum Echinodermata; class Echinoidea; order Diadematoida; family Diadematidae; genus Diadema; species Diadema antillarum. The sequence continues at coordinate 771,185 of NW_027270980.1, forward strand.
TTAAATGCCAAATCACTACCCATAGATGTTTTGTATTGTGCCATTTGTTGCCTACAAACCGTTTGTTTGTTTGTTTGGGGTTTTTTTTGTTCAGGATGGCTTTCTCGAGAGACTAAGCTCCAGTGAGTTCCTGACGCTCTCCCGCACTGTTAAGGTCTTTGTCGGCAACTGTGAGGAGATGTGCGGCCGGCGGAGCATCTCCCTCATCGGAGGCCTGCAGAATCAGGTGAGGCTTGCCTTGCAGCTCATCGGTGGGATCTTTGTAGTCATCTGCGGAGAACAAAAAAATTAGGAAAAAATGAAAGCAACAAACAACGTGCAGTTGACTGTCTGTGTATTCAATTTCCATTAGTAAAAGTGGAAAGTAAAGTTTTAATGAACTGCTTGATCGATGTCAAGAATTTTTCTCAAGCTTTCTACCATGCATAAATGTCACATCCCAAAAACGTGAGATATGTTTTTGATGTTTGTCATTCATTTTGTGGTGAGATTATAAGGTATCTGTCAATCACATGATATGCCCTGATTTGCTTGAGAAACTTTTCCAAAGTCAGAAATCCAAGTATGGTGGGCAACGAGTCTTGGAAGTAAACTAGCTTTTCTTCCTTTACAAAGGTAGTTGCATAAATATCCCTGGTCAGTGAAGTGTATTCATAATAGAAAACATGTACCCAACTTCTGTCTTTTTTAACTGTCACCAGAACCATATTTGCCAGTGCTATAGTAAGCAGATTAAGGCATGCACACTCGTACACACTATTAAAAAAAAAATCATTCATGCTTTGGGAAATTGTAATACCATTTACCTATCGGTGCATTGATCAGCATGACTTTTCCAAAAGCTTATTGTTACATATTTTTGAGAAATATTGTGCAGTACTGGACAAGGAAATGTAATTCTGATGTGATGTCAGTTTATGACAGGGCATTTGCAATTTGGGAGACAGTTTCTCAATTACCATGCATGTCTTTTCCATTGTTATTGTGGCTGCTGTTGTAGTAACCAGGGAACCTTGGGAGTGATTTTGAGTGTAGGTAAACCCTTTGGGTGCTTTCAGTGCTGATTGACACAGAAAACCTCATAGTGTTGTATACACTGATCAGAGTCCCTGTCACAGAATGGGTTAAGCAACACTAGAATGAAATGACACAGACCCATATGACTATTCCATTCTCCTTTTTTGTTGACCCTGCAGGCAGTGAAATTTGTCAGTAGATTCCATGAGGAACGGAAAACAAAGCTCAGGTAAGATTGTAAAAGCAGCGAATGTTGCGATACATTTTTAGTGTGATCCCTAGTCCATATAGATGTGTTGCCATCTCAAGCAGTGTGGCTACCTCTGTGACCATGATCTTAGTATATCAGTGGGTCTGTCTAAAGTTTCTTCATGAGTGACTTTCAGCAAGCTAGGGAAAATGTGACTTTGTATTTAGGACTTGAATTTGCTGAAGTTATTCAGCATGTACTTGCCTTTACATATATTATGACATATCCTTTGTTGTTTCTGTGTCAGTCATTACATCAAGTTTTTGTGGCTGTAGAATAAGAGTTTATTGGACTTGTCTTCACTTATTAAACAGGAAAAAAATAATGCTGATGATATTTGATGACTTTTTTTTTGTAACAATCATAAACTCAGAAGTTATGTGTACTTCGTGATTATTTGCTACTGCAATCGCAGATGAAAACAAGTCGATCATTGTTCAAATGAAAATCAGTATCTTGACATCTTCCTAAAATCTCCTTATCAAAAGCTACATACATTATGTCAGTGACAGCACAGTTTTCTTTTAAACTTACTTAATCTTTGACAAAGATATCATCTTTTGCTGTGAATATTTTTGGTGCAGCTTAATTCTTGACAGTGAAAGGTGGAAGCAGGCAGAAGTTCCGTTTGAGCTACAAGAGCTCCTCACAGCTTTCTCTGCTGGTAAGAACCGAGATGCTCCTCACTACTTATGCATTATTTTTATACCTATGCATTTAGTGTCAGTGTTATTCCATCCAGTGATATGGAACAGGCCAAATTTGTTATCTGTATTCTTTTTTCTATTTTTCAAAAGGTGCATAGTGTGTGTATTGTCCTGTTTCTTGTCTGATCACATTCTCGGAGTTGGGATAGAGAGTTTGAGCTTGTAACATGGTATAACATGTTCAAACTTGCTCTAAGAGCTGGGAACATGTAGATGGGACCGAGACTTATGTAGTGTTTGTGTTCTCAAGCAAGCTATTAGAGACTTCTCAGCCCATATTTGTACAAGCTCATTTCAGTAATCATCATGTGTTGGGAGTGAAATAGGAACCTCATATTTGCACTTTGTGTCCTTCTCCACATTGAAATTTCTCTGACATATCAGCCCATGTTTCCTCTGGTGAAAATTGTCAAATATATTTTTGTCTGCTTTTGTGTTTTGTTGATTTTAGGACAAATTTCTCTGGACCTTCTTGCAAAGACAGATATGGGTAAGTGCACCATTGTATGAGAAAGATAGCAGTAGTAAGATAAGATGCTGGTTTTGATAGATTAGGTGTCATTATCAAAGCAAAGCTGGACCCTCGAATGCTTTCAGTGGAGTTGTAATTTGCTGAAATGTTGTTTGAAGTCATCACTAATGATTCATACATACATAAAGCTAGTGAAAATATAGTGTTCAAACAGAGTTTGTTTGGTTTTTTAACAAAAAAAAAAGAAAGAAAGATGCTCAGAGTAATGCAGATGCTAACACTTGATGAGAAAACCTCAGACTGATTTTGTCTAACAGTTTGACCTTATTTCTTTCTTCCACCCATTTAGAGTACTATGCTGTCAGATATAAGGGAACGTTAGCAAAGGTTGAGAACACACCTTCGATAATAGAAGAAAGAACAGGGACTCTAACAGACTTAAATTAAGACTGAGGTAGATATAACAGATGGACACATCCAGTCATGGAAACATGGTAAAAATACTCTTGGAGATTAACATTTTCCTTCCAATTTTTCACTTTCCTGAATCCCTCCCTTTCCAGGTAATGGTGGTGAAAGGAAGGCAGTGGACTGTGTAGATGTTAAAGGCTCAAAGTATGCTGTTGTTGGGTGAGTAAAACATGCGATTATGTTAGCCTATGGGTTAATAATGTAAAGCTATTGTGGCTCATTTGAGAAAATGGCTGTCACTCAATCACAAGGTCCCTGGTTCAAGTCCCCTGGCAGCAGTGGTTGTGCCATTAGGCGAGGCATTTGATCCTCATAAAGCTGTCTCTGAAAGGAGTGTGCGTGTGTGTTGGGGGGGGGGGGGGGGGAGGCATTTAAAGGGTCCTCCTACAGTAAAACCAGAAATTTTCATTTGGGTGAACTTTTTGTGATTTTCGCAAGAAGCAAAGATTCATGAAAGTTTCTTGCATGCAAAAGTGTTTGTCTACACAATGCATTGAATGCCAGCAGCAATTCGTAAAAGTTTCATGCCGTGAAAAAGGCCGTTGGCTTCAATTTGAGAAAGTTTCTTACTGCGAATGTTTTTGGTTTTACAGTATTCTTGAAATTTTTTCTTACGTGCCAGGAATAAAATTGTTTAGCTTTGTGTCTACATCTTAATTTCTACACTCCTGGTCTTCTTTTTGTTTCTTGCTTGACGATAGCTAAGGGTATTGGATAGGGTTATAACATACAGTAAGTTGTCTTCACATTATTGAAGTGATGAATTTGGGACTATTGGTGATAGAAAGGAGAAATAATTCAGGCGAGATGATTAATTCAAATGCTTCTCAATTATCTGTGTAATGTTGTGTGTATGAAATAGGCTTCTTTTTCTTCTTCTGCATCTTCTTCTTTTTCTCCTTCCTGTACTTGTTTCTCCTCCTCTTCTATGTCTATGTTTGTTTTTCTAATTCATAGAATTGATAATCTGTTGATTGTTGTCATTATGTACTAACATTATGATGCTATCACATTCTCATAAGCAGAAGTGGAGGCAGAAGTAACAGTAGTGATAATAAAAAAGTAGAAGCTGTAGAATTAGCAGTAGTAGCAGCAGCAATAGTGGTAGAAGGTAGCTGCAGTAGTCATTGTAGTAGCAGTAGTAGTAGTAGTAGTAGTAGTGATAGTTGCAGCAGCATCGTGATCATCCTCAACATCATTTTCATTCTCGCCTCCATCACTCTGTGTTTCCAGGACTGTACTCCTGCTGCTGAAGATGATTGCAGAATACTGCCAGTGTGCGCGGGATGTGCCCACAGCTACGGCTGATCTCCTCACCAGGGTGGTGGAGCTCTTACAGGTTAGGCAGCTGTCTCCCTCTTGACTCAGGCTGAGTTGAAGCCAATTAGCAACCATAATGGCAATTTGAAGGAATCTTCATGTTTAACAAGAAAGGGGAAAAAGTAGCCTAAAATACAATCCTTTGGGTAAATTTCTCAGTCTTCTGTGCTTTGCATGCATACCTTTTGGGTTCCTTGCTCTCCACATGGTGGCCTTAATTTACGTGACAAACTATTCATTCAAATTCAACAAAGATGTCAAATCCAAAAATATTTTTGAATTAGTCAGAGAAAGGCAGAAAAGACACCAAAAAGACAGAGGGTTTGGGATGCTATTTTTCATGATAATCAAGGCACACTACTCATTGTTATCCAGTGATTGTGAAATGTCAGCAGTTGTGAATACCTTCTTCCATGTTTTTGCCTCTTTTTTTTTCTTCTGCAGATGTTCAATTCCAGGTCATGTCAGCTCATCTTGGGCGCAGGAGCACTCAAACTTGTTGGACTCAAGACAATCACGACAAAGAACCTTGGTAAGGCATAGAGCAATCCCTGACCTCTGTCTGTCCACATATAACTATCCATGACGTTGCTTTAGCTACCTTGATGAAATATTGAGACATTCAGCGTGCTGGATAAAATGATGAAATGTTGCAGTCGTCAACTACTGCCAGCTCAGAACCAGAACCAGAAATATGTGTCCTGGTACTGCCACACTCTGCTCAGGTCTTCAAATTTCATGTTATATGTCAGATTTTGTGAAATATTCATTGTTCCATGTGCTTTGCCAATACATATTTTCTGAGTCACTTACAAGTAAGGTAACTGGCACGGGTTTCTCAATTGATTGAAAATGTTTAATCATACAAAGCCGTTTAAAATTAGTCAATAAACATACTGAACCACATTGTCCCAGCTTTATTTCATATCCCGTAAACTTCATATACCTAAATTCAGAAACCAGAATCTCCTCTGCTTGTAAGATCTGTACAGAATATTAGGAGACTATTGTTGGTATGTACTCTATACTTTGCCTTCCCATAGCACTCACATCTCGCTGTCTGCAATTGGTGGCACTCTACATTCCAATCGTCAAGGAGTTCTTTGCTGACCGTCTGTCTCTCAAGCAGCAGACCCTTCTGAAGAGCTTTGACAAAATCTACAAGGTTTGTACTTTGCCTCTGAATAACGGCAATTCCAGCAGAACTGTAATGATGTGATTAATTGAATTCTCATGTGAGGTATTCAATGCAGTTTCAACAACCCACTTCACAGCAAGCTTTAGGCCAACCTGAAGTGTAGTGTGAATGGTAATGGGGATGTGAAGCCAGCCCTTATTAGGGACTTCCAGCAGTGGTTTTCTGACAGAGAAAGCACAATTGTGAATGCTATCAAGTGATAGTGAAGTGTTTTCATGTGTAGTCACGCCGGCACTAAGCATGAATATTGGCCCAGTGTATAAAATCATCGTGCACCACATCAATTGTTTTCCAGATTTTATTGCTGTAGGTGTAAAAAAATTTGGGGTAAAAGCAATGCATCTTGGGCTTGCCATCTGGTGCATATCCACTTCTGTGTCATGGCAATATGTTAAGCTTCCATTTCATTCTCACATGCAATTTCCTCAAGAAGTCATTCCAGAATGCATCGCTGCACACTGGCACTGGTCCTACGGTCCAGGACCAGTAAAGATCACTGTCGATCCAGTAATTTTTTTTCAGGAATGGACCTATAAAAAATGGAAAAAAACTAGGTTCCTACTGGTCCCAGAGACAGGTCAGATCAGTAGAAAAAATTGGTTAGTGTGCAACCCTGCAGGATGGTTTGTCAAACAGTAGATTCTTACAGCAAGATCACCTGCCCTTTTGTTTTGTGTTTTTAATTTGTTCTTGGCTTGTTTTGTTTTAGTTCTCTGTTGGAATATTTCAGCCAATTTCCATGACTTTAGTGTATCACTTGAAGTTGGACATGACCTCATCCTTGTTGATGTTTTTTTTTTTTCAATTCCCTGACAGGACTACAATGACCATGTGCAAGAGATTTCCAGCAAGCTTGTTGCCATAATGGATGACTCGTTTCGGTCGTGCCTCTCGATGGTGAGTATGCACACCAAACCTATGAAGTGATAAGTTTCATGAACTTCAGTCTTATTGTCACTCAATTTGGGCTTGATCTGGCTCTGTTTATGATTTGTTGCTGCTTGATCCAAGCGCGGTCTTGGCAGTATGTACCTCCGCATGGGTTTAGAATCTAGACTTAGCCTCAACTCAGTTATGGTTAAATGTTGATGTGAGTTATGCTTCAGTAATTCCAAAGACGTCTTTGAATTTCAAGGAATGCTTCTCTCTTCTTTTTAAAGACTCTTGATTACTTTTCCATGTCTCTCCACCCCCACAGTGGGAAGTCAAAGCCCCTGTCCCTTCGTCCTGCTTTAGAGAGATCTGCAAGAGGATCCGAAAGCTGTACGAGGCCATCGCCGACCTCCTTCCTCCTGAACAAATCAAGGTGGGGCAAACCTGTCTGTCAGATTTACTGTATATGCCATTTATTTAGCGAGTCTGTTTTTTCGCAAGTCGGGACTTCCCGACAGTTTCATGAGTGTTTAAATTTGTGTTCAGGGAGTACAGTATTGAATGGAGAATATATGCGTGCACGTCACATTCATGTCGGGACCAGAGTTCATATTTTTGCATGTTGTTGAATTAGCGAATGGCACCCGACTCACAAAATTAATGAAAATAAAAACCTTGTGAAATATATGGTGTATACAGTAATGTTTTGCCCACAGTTTTGAGGCATACTGCTTTCTGCTGTATTTCACTTGTGTGTTTGTGTTAGTGTGTGTATGTGTGTGTTGGGGGGGGGTGGTGGTGTTGGTGGCAGTAATTTTGTAATAATGAGCAAAACATTAAATTTTGAGTTGGCAATATTTGACCTGAAATTCAACAACACCACAACTTATAGTTTTGGTGTTTGTTGGAAATGAATGGATGTGAAAGAAAATTGCTTCAGGTCATGTGTGAGGTCAGCAAGAGCATGTGGAAGCTTATTGAAGCCATCTCTAATCTTCTTCTTTGCAAGCAAATCAGTGTGGGTGGGACCCTTTCCTGAGTATCTTGTGGAATGGTGGGGGGAATTATGTCAATAGTGACAGAAACAGTAGTGAGGGCTGGGGATTCATTAGCTGAAATCCAACCAAATCTCTCTACCATGTTTGTTTGTTTTGTTTTTTTAAACTGTTTTTTGGTGACTGACCAAAAGTCCAGACATGAGTAGAAATTGCCGTAGCTTGGGTTAAGGTCAGCCTGAGATTCAGGAGCTGCATTCAGCCACTCCTTTACATATTGCCACGCCCTTTTCTCATTCCCTCGTGTGCTTGTTTGTGTGGGAGGGGGAATATCACTGAAGGACTGATATGAGCTAGTGCTCTTGCCCCAAAACTTGTTCCTCAGTAAGTCTTTACTTTATGCAGGTAGAAAGGAGGGATAACGGAAAATTGTCATAGGATAGTGTAAGGTCTGCTAGAGAAGCTTTACAAAAGCTTTCCAAAACCCATACCTAACCCTCTCCTTCCAAGCAAGCATGGGTCAGCATTACAAGTGAAGAATGCTTTAACAATCACTGCATCTCAATTTTAATCAATTGATTGCAAACAGACCGAATGATACCTCAGACAGATTTGGGGAATATAAGTAATAAAAATCATGACTTTGATATTTACTTTCTACTGACACACAATTCATATCTATATTCGCCACAGGTCCTCTTCACAAGATTGAATGCATCATTCAAGACCAGACTGAAGGAACAGCTTATACACCTCAATGTAGAGAACAATGGGGGACCCAAGCACGGGTATGTATGGCTGCAATATCATGATTGTGTGCACTCTGTAGTAACTGTGTATAAATATTGTTCATGAATATTCATGACATACAGATTTCTTTTACATGTGGAAGTAAATGAACCCTTCAACCCTGCCATATTTCTGTAATCCAGTACAAGAGTCCAGTGGACCATGTAAGTGGTTCTTGGCAAGCCTGTGTTTGATGGACTATCCTTGAAGTGTGAAATATATTCTGAGGTGATGGAGGAGTATAGCCAGGTGTGAACTGAAATTGATGCATCAACAGCCTCCAAGTCTACCTGATTCTTTGGGAGGCTCCCTGCAAACTTTGATATTCCTTCATGTGCTGACAAGAGGATATGGAATATATTGAATATATGATTTGGGGAGTTATTTTGCCTGTGGAGATGCATGTAGCATACAAGTATCTCTCTGATTGCTCTGTAACACCTCCTGATTTTGATAAGTCAATTTTGGCAGCCCTGCATGATTAAGCTGCATTTCTCAGCATCTCAACATCATCTCACTGGAGTAATTGATGTAACATGTGTTTCCCCTCTGGATGAGAGTTTGTAAAGAGGATGACAGATTCTCGTGATACTATAGATAGTGAGGAGAAGAAGAAGAACAATGCGTAAGACTGCTTTTATTGGCTGTACGAAGGTTAATTCATGTTTAAAATCTCTTGGACACATTAGTAATCATGTTGTGTAAGTTATCCCAAGAGCTTCAAAGACTTTTATCCATGCTATATATCCTGGTGTTAAAATACATAATCCTACTTCTGTTACAGTTGACAATAGTGAGTTTCCCCTGTGGGAGTGAAGAATGTAGCAAAACCTCTCTCACTAGGACTAAGAATTATTAAAGCATAAACTAGGACCAAGACTAGGACTAGGAATAATTCAAATGTAAACTAATCCTGTTTTGTCCTCTGGACTTTATTTACCTTCATTTCCAGGCTTGTGACCTCTGACCTTGTGTTCTACTCGGAGTTCATCAAGTCGTTGGATGGTCTTGGCGACATCGTCGATGATATGGAGGACATCTGGTCATGGAGGTAGCACACGATACTACGGGCCCTGGAGGAGAGCCAGCAGAGCTAGTCACTAAATCTTCCAGCAAGCGGATGGAGTTGGGACTTTCCCCTTGGAAGAAGAACATGAAGTGAAGGCAGTTGGGAAAGTGAGATGGGACTCCCAGGAGGGACAAGGAGAAAACTGGAGCTCGAGATCGGAGAGGCTTCGAGTGTCCCTCTTCCTGTCAGCGTCGTGATTACACAGTTTGGATCAGTGTTCAGTTTGTGAGGTTTCATCCCACTGAGTGTCCTGCCCTCATGCCGCCTTTTGAGAGACCAGTTGGAGTGAAGAGATCTCAAAATTTTTGTCAGGTATAGCTGTACTCTGTGAATCAAAGCTGCTAAGCAATGCCCATTTGCCACTCACCCACCCATCACCTCCCAGTTCTTGTAGCATCACTGCACTAGGATTGATGAGTTCAGATGGGTGGCTGACAACAAGAAGCTAGCATCTTGATAAACATTACTCTCTATGTGTGGGACATCAGTGAAAGGAATATATGGGAACATAGTATGCAGAAATTCTCTTGATTGGTACCAACATTATCCTCATTCAGAGGACATTAGAATATGAATGTATGGGTGGAGGGCACAATGCCAGAGAAGTTTATCTTTCCATGTCTACAATACAGTGAGTACTATTGGTATTGTTTAAGAACAAAACCCATGATTTCTGTGGATATATATATTGCCTTGTAATCAAAACATTGTCAGTACAGTCAGTTGAAACATGGCAAGAGTAACAAAATCATGCGCAAACCAGTGCAACCTAAAAAGAATTGAGACAGTCAAGTATGTGGGACACAAAACTTGAAGGACACTATCATTTGCCTACGTCCGATGGGAATGCAATCTGTTTCCCAGTTGGAAGTAGGGAAATGTTGTCCTCTCACAAAGGAAGCCATGGTTAATCCTTACAGTCAGAGATTCAGAACAATGAATAGATAAAGGGCCTTATGCAGGCAGAAATGTACTGTTTGCATAAGAAGCCGCCGACATCCTCGTGGACTGTGCTCCACAGAGAAATTGCTCCTGTGTTTTTGTTTTTGTTTTGTTTTGCTTTTTTCTTTGTCCTGATGGTATTACAAGAGAACCTTTTCTCGATATTCCAGGTCAAAGGAAGTAGTGTGTCTACCAACCAGTGAGTGATCACTTTAATCAGAGGTCCAAGAGGAGAAAGTTTTAGAGAATTATAAAGTTATGCAGCAGAGAGGACAAACTGTGTGGTCAGATGAAGTAGAATGGGTGTTAGAAGCATGAATGAACCCTTTGACCATGGTGTGCATTGTCTACCAAGACGTACCGTACACTATGTCCCCCCCAAAAAATCACAATGAGATTTTTTCATTGATAATTCCAGTATGATTAAACTGTCTAAATGCTATTTCAGGGTCTTAGAATATAACATCTTGGTTCTATTTTGCAGAAAACCCCATTTATTTTGGTGAAGTGGTCACAGAGAAATGTGGACCGTTGTGAAGCATGTCATGGGTCTGATTCTTCCAAGTTTAGCACATAATGGATGCTCTTGGAACTGCATAATGTGTGAACACAATGGACTGAACTTCGAGGGTAGGGATTCCTGACATGCTCTATAAAACTCCTCATTTCTCTTTGACCACTGAAGCAACTCGGATGGGGTTTTCTATAAGATTAGGGTAATAAGTTATAGTTTCATACCCTGAAATTGTATTTGGCTTGATTCACTATTTTTAAAGTTATCATTGCAGAGGATCCCGATCTCATTTTTGGGGGGGACATACGGTATAAGCTGGTATTTTCCCCAAGGGATTCATTTTCACAAATTTCCCGAATCACTGCTAGACCATGAATTGAACAACACATGAAAATATCACGAACGGACGACCGCTACTGCACTTACAATAGCCTCGATGTCAAATTGCGAAAACAGCATCACGTGAAAATGTTTGTGACCTCCTCACTCATGAAAATATCTGTTTGTGAAAATAGCAGCTTTTACAGTAGTACTTGCTTAGCACATGTGGTCTATCATGGGAAATTGTTTTTTTTTTTTTTGGTTTGCTTCTGACAGCATACATTCAACAACTGAGTGATGAATTATGTGAGAGGAGTTGATACCGTCCTGACACCATGAACATTGTCATCAAATTTGATTAATCTCCAGAGTTCAGTTGTGCAGTCTTGCCTCGTGTGACATTATGCCGCATATTTGTATACCAAAAAAACAAACAAACAAACAAATGAAAAGCATTCAATATGTGTTTAGATAATTGTAGTAAAGAGATGCCATGGTCATATTCATCATTTTTGTAATTGTAAGGTATCAGTATATGTTATCTTCATGATTTCTTTTGCAGCATTTGCATTAGTTGCCTAGATCCTGTTGGATTTTAGCAGGATTTGAATTGTCAATGACTTGAGAGCGGAGATATTACGTAAGAGCAGATCAGATTCTCTGCTCTGTGTATGTAACAGATGGTGCTTATAAAGCATGCATGCTAAATTCATGTATTCATGCTTGTCGTCCTATCACATAACTTCTGTATATATGAATACAGGGGAATCCTATTATTACAGGGTCATCATGTCTGGTTAATTTGCCTCAATATATCCAGACCCTCCCTGTATCCGTAACACTTAAAACACACCAACAAATGTACACCGTATGAACGTGTTCTGCTACGATCATATTACATACATGGTACAATGTAGTCTTGATGCACACAAAGATATGAAATGTGATGGAGAAATGGTTAGAGTATTCTCATGAAAAAAAAAAGCTTCTATTCTTGATGAATGCTGTCAAAAGTCTTGGATTTAACAATAATCATATTATAGATGGAACCTACCTTTCTTTACGTTCTTTTCCTCAAAGCTATTTGGAGCTCAGATTATGCGGAGCACTCATTTATGTAGCACTCGTCACGGGGGTAGTCACTTACTGTGACAATACAGGCAAGTATAGAGAGTGGTTATTCCACATTAGTTTCCTAGTTTTGACACAGCACATTATTTCGCCCACTGTTTTGTTCGGGACCAAAAAATTTTCTTGTTAAATCTGCACAAATTTTCCTTTGTTTGTTGGCCAATAATTCATCTTGCAGGAAGACAAATTTTGAATTGCTGTAGGTTAAAACATAAAAGTTAGTTGGAAACTTATGATTTACCTAGTTGAAAGTGGATTTGTGTATCTGTCCTCACTATAATGGGACTCCCCCGCAGTATTTCACCCACAAAGACCCTTCTCTCAAGGAGTCAACATATCCATTTATATGGCATCAGATACACTCTCACAAGTAGTGCCTGTCCTGCAGCATTATTTTCTTCTTTCTGTTTTGTATAACCGATGATTTTTCATCGGTAGCATCTTTCACTCAGTTTGCGATCCCAGCTTGCTTTCTCACTAATTAGAAGTCCTGAACGACAGAGAAAAAAAAAATGGCAAGGAGAAGCATTATGAGGATGTCTCCTTCACTAGTAGAAGCCATAGTTGAAGAAAAATGTTATGATGTGGTCCATGAGACAGCAGTCACAGTTTTTGAAGAGTGACTCATTTATCATATTGCCATTTCACTGCGAAAGATGATATTCCCCCCCAGAGACATGTTCTACCCAATATTGTACATTTCATGCTGTTGTGTCACCAATAGGAAAAGTCACAAATTGTGAGCCTGGGAACTGTTATGGGTTGAGATCTGTGGGGATAAAGTACAGTGGAATGGATTTCTCTTTCTTTCTTTTTTCTTTTCTTTTATAGATTCACTGAAACATGAAGGACTGAGCAGTGAACAATTTTAACAAAATGGAACAAATATCATAAATCAGCAACCTTTGTTTTTTTCAATACGATATCAAGTCATGCAATGCAGTGTTCACCAGGCACCTCAAAAGAGTTGCTAAGGTCACCTGACTGATTTGACTTGGTAATAAGTTAGAGGGATAAGTCTTGCCTTTGCTCAAGTTACAATCCATTGAAAATAATGCATCGCGCATCCCTTACGTGCATTTCTTCCCAAATATTTGATACAAATCACTCATCAGTATTTATTTGTATGAAAGCAGCCAGGTGAGGATTTCTTTACGTGTGCCGCTCCACAGTCATGTGACCAGACAAACAGCTACTTCAGGGTTCCCATAGGAAGCCATATCCTGCAATTTACTGCCATTCAAGAGCGACGCAGAAGCGACTTGTATAACAATGCTTCTCCAGCTTCGCTCAAACTTTTGCACGATTCTGATGAATTCATTATCAACATGTTCATGTTCAACATGCCAACTGTCCTTCCAAGACATGACTTTCACCATGATGAAGCCATAGAAGATGGTCATCATCCTCAATTCCCATCCTTCAGATAGTGGACGTCTCTAGACTTGTTTATCAACTGTTTTGGCCTCCTCAATACATGTACTGGCATTATTAGGGGTATTTTGGCTAAACTTGCAGTCTATTGCTCACAACTTTGATGTTACTAGTAACCTGTAGAATATCCTGTTTAACAATGTACATGTATTACTAACCTAACATTCCTAGCTCTATATTTATGTCTATATACAGTTTCAAAGCCTTTTTTTTTGTATGCTGTGTAGACTATATGGGTTTATATTATTTTTTAGCAATCTCTTATGGTAATTTTAATTTCACTGTGTCATCATGCTCTCCCCCTCTCTCTCTTTTCTCTATCTTTATGTTACTGTCATTCTTTGTATGTGTGCATTTGTGCATGAAGACTGTGTGTATGTGTGTGTTTGTGTGCTGGTGCACATGTGTGTCTGCCTGCGAATTTCTTCTTTCTCCAGTTGGCCTTTGTGCAGGGTTTCCACTTTGTCCGAGTATTGTGTCTTTTTGAAGGGTGCAGCAATCTGTTCCTATTTCTCATTTCATTCGGTAAAAATCATTTTCAGTGGCGCAGTGCTATTTCCATCGCATATTCTGCATCAAATTCCCCTTTTCCTGAGGCAGAGTTTGAGGTTGTGGCCTGTCAGTCTAGAGAATTCATAGATGACCTGCATCATCTCTGTGCACTCAGAAATTTGCAGACATTAAAGCCAAGAAAACTGCAAAATGAGCTGATTTTGGGACTTGGGTGGAAAAGTGTAAGTTGGATATCTCAGTAATCGATCGGAAGTTTGGTGTCTTGACTGGTGTCCCTTAAGAATTTCAGAGGATGTTTTGAAATGAAGAATGTTACTGCCCCACTTCAGAGTGACCAGTCACGATCATATGCTTCATCTGACGCTCACTCCAGTACATAATTATGTTGTTGGACACCAGGGACGTAACATCACCTCTACAGAGTATTACTGTAAAACATGATATTTTCGCGGCATGAAATTTTTGCGGCATGAAATTTTTGCGGATGTGAGCCAACAGCCTTATTCGCAGCATGAAATTTTTGCGAGTTGCCTCTAACATTCAATGCATATAGTGTAGACAAGATCTTTAGCGTACATTTTAATTTTGTGAAACTCGGCTCTTGCGGAATTCGCAAAATTAAAATGCACGCGAACATTCCTCATTTTACAGTATTATTTCCTGATAGTGGATAGTGCAGCAACAGTTTTATACAGTGTGGAGTGGTTGGTACCCTGGCTGATAGACTAGTGGGGGTTGACGCACTCTGACTGACAGCCTACATATCTATGTGTGGCCTGCTTTTCCTGTCTCTAATCTTTCCAAGCAGTCTACCCTGATGTCGGGAGGCATTGTGAGGTGGAAGGGGGGGGGGGGGGGGGGTGGTAGGAGGGGTGCTTTAACTAAGATTGTTGCTACATATAGCTTGATCTGATTGCTTAATCCAGCAAAATGCATTGCAACATTATACTCCTACAACAGTCATAGTGTCAAATAGTAATAGGAGAAGTTTGTCATCCTCTTTTATACACTGTCAATAGAGGGGACAAAGCGATAACTTTGGTGTGTAGGGGGTAGAGCAGGGACATTCCAGAAATATTTCATCATTCATGCTCCCTTCCATGCCAGAGAATAGATTTGATTTAGAATGGTTTGCAAATGATTAAGTTGTCCTCATGCCAACAGTACTTGCATATAAAAGAATGCCTGGATAGAGTGTACAGCTACAAAAAGGGGAGCATTATCAGGCTACAGTCTCAAAACAGTTCTCTCTTCCTTTCCTTTATTTTTTTTTTTTTGTGTGTAAGAATGTCCAAGCAATGTCCAAATAAGATCTGAACAAGGTCAATATGATTGTGCCAAGGGACAATACAATTTAAGGTGTGTGTTTAGGTGATGAATTATATTTCAAAAGAAAACAATTATGTAAATCAGTTGAGATGACATTCTTCAGACAGTCATTGTGCCTATTACAGAGGCTGTGTAATTACTCATGAGAATGACAGTGGTTTCCATCAAAAACAAGTTTGCTGTAGTTCATTTTAGTTTTGTTTGATTACTTTTGAATTAATGCTGGCATTGCCTTATCTGACTCTTGATTATCAGCTTCAAGGAAGAAAAAAAAAAGGAGAAAACTTATGATGGGAAAAAGGTTTAATGTCCTATCAGTTTGAGATTTTGAAAGCAGAATTCTGTTAAGTTATGAGAAATTCTGGCACCTTCACAAAGTTTTGCATGAAATGAAGTGGAAGTTTTCCCTGCCTCAAAATTCAGCAGTGAGGTACAGTATAGTGTAGGAATGTGGTGAGACATATGTGTTTAGAACCAACACAATATCCCCTTGCTAGCAAGCCTATGTTGAAGAAGTGTGACAACTTATATGAATGCCATAAACAGCCATTTGATCTGTTTTTGGCACATTGATGTGAAATATGGCAATGAGGAGAGATTTTTTGTTCCTTTTAAGCAGGAAGACAGCATGACATTTGCACCAAGGACTGGTAACAAAGGCTAGCTTGGAAACGGGCATGTTTGTTGGAGGGGAGGGGTTCCAGGGGGTAATAGACAGAAAAAAAGAACAACTACATGTAGTTCTAGTGAGTTGAGTCTATTTGATGAAGGTCAGGGGTGTTGTTTAATGAGCAGAGGTTATTGGACATGTTACTGAATATGACTCACTTGTCAGTTTGGAGGGTGGGGGTTATATTTTTTCAAACTTTTATTTATGTGTGTCATCCAGCAGCGCAGAGCATATGGAAGCATAATATGTTTTTTATGTGTGCATATGTGTGTGTCGTGTGTATGCATGATGGTGTGCTGGTGTTTGTATGTTTACATATCTTAAGGGTACATAATTATATATGAGATGAATGCATCTGTCAGACACATATTTTTATAAAACAAGCAGGAAAGACGATATGTTTATTGATAGTAATGTAAGCCAATTCCACTGAAGTATATATATTATTTCTTCTTTTCTCATGGAGGAGTATTGTGATTTTGCTTTTGTTTTGCATTTAAACATGTTGTATATACTGCATATTTATCATAGATGCTCTTATGATATTCGTGTTTCTATGTGAAGAGAATGTCATTCTAGCACAGAGTAATGTGTACACCATGCCTCCATGAGGACGGAAAATGTTTGACATGGAAATGGAGAAGAAATGTTATGTGATCAGAACAGATATTTCAATGCTATCACACCCAGAGAGCGTTCATAGGTAGTGTGACTGCAATTTTCTATATCTACACTTGATATTTGTGATGACATGCCTGTGTAATGTCGGTAGCATTACAATGAGGAAAATAAACAGAATTACTCGTCAAAAAAAAACCAACAAACAAACAAACAAACAAACAGGAAAGGCAGAAGCCAAGACTGGAAGTTGTGGCAAACATGGCAGCAACAACAACAACAACAGTGATTTTTCTGTGTGTTCTGTAAGTCATGATTACTTTGTGATCAAAACTTTCTGTGTATTAAAGACCATGGGATTGCAATGTATAGCTGGATTGATAAAGAGAGAGAAAGAGAACTATCACTGTGATTCTTACTTAGTACACATGTATACCTGTAAGATGGTTGAGCTTCTCTTCTGAATTTTCACTGGGCTTTTAAACAGTGTGTCAAAATGTCTCCTGTATTTCTACATCAAGAGTGAATGTATATCCATGCATACGTACCCACCCACACATGGGCACACATGCACAAGTTTGCAGGTATACCCACAAGTCGTAATCAACGTATTGTATTGATGACGCCTTGACACACAAGCACAATAAGTGACATTATACCTATCACAAAACATATCAAACCTACTCTCTTCTCTTCAAAGTGTTTTCGAATCAAGCTATTGTTTTCTATCCGATTGTAAGCGAAGAGTGTCATCGAGTTCCTAGGTTACAATCCTGGTCGGGTCAGACATTGAAGGGATGGTATAGTATTGGTTGAGGTGAAAATTTAGCTTTTAACTTTTTGCGAGATACTTAGAAACCACTTTATCAAATTTTAAAAAGCATACAATTCTAAGAGGATTTCAAAGTTTATTTGATGAAAATGGATTTTGAAATGGCTGGGATATCTAAAAACAAAAGTAAAACAAAGAAATCCTAATGAAAGGTAGGTCCCACCTTTTATTAGGATCATTTTGTTTTGGATATCTCAGCTATTTCAAAACCAATTTTCATCAAATAAACTTTGAACTCCTTGTAGAATTATATGCTCTTTCATATTTCATACGAGGTTTCTCATTATCTCAAAAATCATCATCAAAAAAAAAAAAGTGGGAAACCTCAAACCCCATCTCAACCAAAACTGTACAATCCCTTTAAGTCGAATGGGAAACTGACTGTGTAATGTTTATCTGTAAGTTTGTGTACCATCCCCTTCAACCTTCCTTTCATTGTGTTAGCGCTTGTTATCAAAAGGATCGTTCCACAAAGTGTATTCCGGTCCTCGAAGTTTGTACAATGTATCCTTTTG
Source organism: Diadema antillarum (assembly GCF_040938485.1). Classification (NCBI taxonomy): domain Eukaryota; kingdom Metazoa; phylum Echinodermata; class Echinoidea; order Diadematoida; family Diadematidae; genus Diadema; species Diadema antillarum. The sequence goes on from NW_027270980.1 coordinate 789,165, forward strand.
ACTGTTACCTGCGTGTCCAGTTTGCTAAGATTGCATCTGGAGTGAGAGAAAGAGACAAATAGAGGGAGAGAGGGGTGAGAGAGAGAATAGAGTAAAATGTGTACGCAATCTGCGAATATTATGGCAAGGACGTGATCCATTAAAGACGAATAGAGTTTTCTAAAGTGCAATCAATTATACACAAATTTGAAGAGTGCAAATATCTGTTCATTCTGTCTAAATATCTGTTGTTTGGTTGCTTGGTTGGTTGGTGTACTAAATGGTTGATTTTTGTGTGAGTTACATACTATGTGCATACTGGAGTGCAGTCTGAAACGTGTTATGAAAGGAAACGTTTTAATGTTAATGATTATTATAATGATGATGATCATGACGATGATGATGATGATGATGATGATGATGATGATGATCATGATCATTATGATCATCATCATCCTCAAGAAGAGAATTGATTCTTTTGGGGCCATTAGATTTTTCTTCTCACCGTGATAAAATGTCCAAAGAACAATCATGAAAAATGCAGATAAATTTATAACAACATCCTTTCTTCTTATTATGAATTTGAAAGTTTCAAAATGTAAAAACAGAAAAGCCTTCAATTAAGGCAATTACAAAAAGCCTATCTCACGGTCAATGCTATTTTGCCTCCAGTAATAAAAAATTGACCCCCCCCCCCCCCCCCACTATAAGAGCCCTACATGATAACATAATGAAGTAGGCCTATGTAAATTTACCGAAATGCATATAGAAGCCGGAGTATCACCGATTAACAGGATTTCGTTGTGCACTTATGTTAGAGTGTGTCGCTTGCTCGTAGCTACTTGTTCTAATCATTATTTTGAAGTCCGTCCACCTTACCACGATTCAAATGAAAAGTATATGCTATAGAGGAATTTTATGACGACCCAACATAATGCAAAATGCCTTATTCATCACAAGCTTTGATTTTTTTTTATGCCTCCGCCACGAAGTGGTGCCGGAGGCATTATGTTTTCGGGTTGTCCGTCCGTCCGTCCGTCCGTCCGTCCGTCCGTAATGAATTTTGTGGACAAGGTAACTATCAAAACCTTTTGAGGTATCCTAATGAAACTTGACATGTATGTGTATTAGGGGGTGAAGTTGTGCCTATCAACTTTTGGGTGCACATGCTCAAGGTCAAAGGTCAAAAGGTCAAGGTCAAATACATAAAATTTCACTATTTCCATCATATCTATGCAATGCCTGAAGATATTTTTTTGAAACTTAGTGTATACATGTATTACCCAATTAAGATTCTCTGGTGAAAGTTTGGGTCATGAGGTCAAAGGTCAAAGGTCAAAAGGTCAAGTAAAGATATCAAAACTTCACCTTTTTTCTCTGTACCTTGGAAATTGTTCAAGGTCTCTTCATGGAACATAGTATATATACATGTACTGACTGGCAGTGATTATCTAGAGAATTTAGGGTTCATGGGTTCAAAGGTCAAGGGTCAAAGGTCAAGGGCAACACTTCAAAATTTTACTAAATATATCCCTCATGTTTATGCAATGCCAGCAGGATTATTTTTTTTTTAACACTAGGTGTATGCATGTTTAACCTAATAGAGATTCTCTGGAAAGTTTTTTTTTCTTTTGTTTTTGCCTCAAAGGTCAAAAGGTCAAAGATCAAGTGAAAGTGCTGAACTAAGTTTTTCCTCCATATCTCAGAAGTGGCTCAAGTTATCTTGAAACGTACTACATATTTATGCCTCTTCTGCCTGACAGTGATTGTCTTATGAATTTTAGGGTCAAAGGCCAGATGAAAATGGTAACAATTTACTATACAATACAGAAATTGCACTTTTTCTCCATACCTTGAAAATTACTCAATGCATAAACGTATGAATGGGTCAAATACATGCTCTCCTATTCATCGAATTAAATCTAGGTCAAGGAAGGTGAGCATTCAACACATTTGTGACAAACTTGTCATTTTAACATTTTGCCGATTTTGTGAAAATGTAATCAAACATTGTCCACATGTACTATTTAGACCTATTAGGAGAATCACGCATTATGGCGGAGGCATACCAGTTGCCATAGCGACATTTCTAGTTTGAATTATGAAAGCACATGGTTAGGATAGTAATATTTCATTTTTCATTCTGGGTCTGGAAACCTGTAGACTTTGCAGGTTGTGGAGGGAACTACGTAGTATCCGATGGGTTGACATACGTCCATGCTCTTGCTCGGAAAAGAAACATAAGTACAATTTGTTCCAGGAACCATGTCCACGATGTCTGGCTATTGTCTGCTTCAGCCCGATGAACTCCTGTCTACTAACTGCCTGCAAGTGACAGAGGGATGTTCATAATTTATAGGCCTACTCGGTGCTGCTTCCATCTGTATCCATGGAAACAATCAGTTTGTAATAATGTCCTATCTCTCAATATAATTTATGTTTCGACGTGTATATTGTTGACTGATGACGGGCTCTTTTTCCCGATGAAAGCTAATACAGTGTTCGCGTAAAAGTTGTTGAAATGAAAGCTTCATTTGGCCTTGACGTGAAACTTTGCTCCATGTTCGAGTTCCTCTTCCATCAGTCTAATGAGAAATGAATCATCAATATGGATGTCAAAGAACAGTTTTTAACGTTTAACATTTGTTTGCAAACAAAAAAAAAGCCTAGAAATCTCATACGCAGATTAGCTAAGGAGTCATCTCTTCACAAATTCCAAATGGAGTATAGAATCGATTCATATCAAGCGTTTGTCCATTATCATTTTAGCAAATTTGAACCCCCCCCCCCCTTCGAAATTCATTTCTATCATAAAATCATTGTCAGCATAACAATTGCGGAACAATTTCAAAGCAAGTAACATCATTTGTTTTGATTAGTTAATTCTTTGGGGGAAAAGGGGCAGAATTTAGTAAAGATTAGTGAAAGTAGACAATTGGTTTCACCATGATGCGTTTTCATCCTAAAATATATTCAAGATGTTCGGAGATATGGCCAAGAGTGGACATTTTTTTAAACTACAACTGGAAAAGCGGAGACAACATATTACTATCAGACACCTCGCCACATCAATGGGAAAACGTGGACAGTAGAGACTAATTGTGACGTTGATATTGCTCAAGATCAGCTGGATAGCAGTTTAATGGCGTCTCACGGGAACTTCCTGTGATCACGGTATCAAACGGTCACGTGACTGAAAATCGTCCAAGGGACGCTCGAGTTGTTTTGCTAAAGAATCGTTCCCCTTGAAATCGTAGCTAGATTACTTATTACACAGACAGCAATTTAATGTAATATTTTCTGTGGAGAAATAGGCTCACGCTAACCCAAGGATCGAGGTACGCTATCGCGGTATCTCCTTGCGCTAACTATTGTTAATTGACCGTGTACTGTCTTTCACGCTTCACATTAATGTTTTTGCATATTGAGACGCATAAATTATTTCGAGAGCTAGTCAGGCGTTCTCACAACTATTAGGTCCTACATATCATTCACACCTTAATGGCTACAGTAAGTCTCACAATTAGCCGAACAAAGAGTAGATGTTTCCTTAATTATCGTGCATGTTCCAGCGCGTGACATGGCACCTTCCATGAGCCGAATAATGGCAGAGATGACAACTGACTTACAACTTCGCAACTGATCAAGAGACGTTGAAGGTGTCGTTGATGGTGATCTGCGATATCCTGAAGCCAATTAGCCAATTTGTGCATATACGTTACATTTATATGAATTATTATGTCAAGAATGGTTTAGTGTTAATTGCACACACGCACGTCATTGTGTGTTTGGTTGTGGTGTGTATGTATAAGTCCTCTATTCATGTATACTCTGTTTCTTATGTGCTTGTCATGGTGTCAATATTCGTGTGTAATGCCGTGCACTTCTTGTACTTGTCGCATTGACAACATAGAGGTAGGCATTGTGATTGGCGGAAATCATCTGAGGACGTTAGAGGTGCTAGTATCCCGGATGCACTCTTGTTGTTGCTATTGTGTGTGTGTGTGTGTTTTTTTTTTTTATGTGTTTGGGGTATTTTTTTTTCCTCTTTTTTTTTTCTCTTGTCTCTAAACAACGTGTTTTGCTTTTTAAGTATTCAAAAGGAACACTTAAACTCTTCCTGCTACCGACCTCGTTCGGGAGAGATATCCGCCCGCCCGTCAGCTCCTCATGCCACACGCTGGGTGTCCATGTCGAAAATTTCATGTTTGCTGGTACATATTAATCGCACACGCGTGTTATACATATTAATCGCACACGCCACGCGTTTTACACGTACAGGGCAAAGTCTGGAATATATTTTTAAGCAAAAGCCACGTTCGTAGCAAATTGTGTCGCTCTAATTGCGTATAAAGTGACATAACGAATTGCCCATTATCACCGCAGGTAATATCCGTTTTAATCATTAGTGGTAAATTTCACATTTTAGCTGTGTTTTTTTCATGCTTGTCCATTAGATATCCCCATAAAAATAAAATAATCGGCCTCCTTTGGGAGGAACCCAAAGTAATTTCAGAATATTACAGCAATGGAGAAAATGGAGCTGTAGAGTATCGCTGTATACTGCCTGTACCTGATGTAACATGAAGATAATTGATAGTCTAATTCAACAAAACTGAACATACGGGATAACCATCCCACGCTTATTTTCTTTTCTTTCACGAATACGTGTCTGAAATGCAGCTTTGGTCGTAGGAATCTACACTTCGAGAGAAACTGGATACCCTTTCGTGTTAAATGTTGATTGGGTGAATTTCACTTTTATAAACTACATTGTTGAAAGCTTTGTTTCATGAAACATGCATTTTCCCGGCAGGATGGAGTGTTTTAATGCCAATTTTAGGTTTTTATCACATTATAATATTATTATAAATAGATGGTTAGGTGGCTAGATATCTGTATCAGATGAGCACAGCTGACTGCAAGCATTAAATGTTGATGGATGATGGGACTGCTTGAAGTTGCACTAGGTTTCCAACCATTATGTTAATAATATTATGATTATGTAGAGAGAGAGAAAAAAAAATGTTCGCGGACTTTGACCTCGTCATCTCCAGATGATGCACAATACCCAGGTTTCTCAAGTTTCATGAGGTTTAGCGCCCTCACTCGCCATTATACAACCGTTGACGTGCTATTGTAGAGACTGGCTACAGTAAAATCAAGGAGCTGAAGCTCCTTGAGTATATCCTATGCATGATCAGGGAGGTGAGACGAGACTACATCTAGGCCTACATCAAGGAAGTGAGGAAAGACCATCTCTTTGTCTACACGAAATATACTTCTCTGTTGTGCTTGTGAGGCCACTGGAAAACATGACTTTATAGTTCACTCCTGACTGTGAAGTGAGGATGAACAGAGATGTGATAATAATTATATGGGATATATTGGAAAAATAAGTTGTGCATGTTGTTTATAATAATGAATGTTGCACAGTGACGATGACCATATAATGTTTGTACATTTTGCTGGGTTGTGGTTATAACAGACTAGGAGTTTATGCCCCTAGTTTACCTCTACATATAGAAGGTGCCGTGTGTATGTATACCTACGCATGCATACACGCGTACCAATGGAAAACTAGATGGATATAATTATTATCTTCGTCCAGGATAAAGGATTTTAGAGACAGATTATGTATTACCAGCTATCTCCATTAATATTTGTGCGGGTGTTCTTGTATGTGTATGTGGTGTATGATAAGAGAAAGGCAGCCAGAAAGAGATATACATGTGTTTACTTCCGTCCGTCCTTCGGTATTTTAACTTTAATCACTCTATAATTGCTGTTCAGCTTGCTCCGACCTCACCCTAAAACAACGAACGAAGGCCTCATTTTGTTCTCTTCGTCCATAAGA